>NW_026919004.1:0-15249 GCF_032062105.1 Saccostrea cuccullata | reverse complement strand
AAGAAAGATATAGAGACTTTATTTTCAGCCAATCAGAGCGAAGCGCACGTGCAAGCGCGTGAGATCTTGCCTTTTTGATCATGTCATCTGGTCTACGCTACTAATATATCCTTACATTATAAAATCAAAAGATTTCATCAAAAAATAGAAAAGTTATGGCTATACATTATATTGGTCATTTCACGTGTTGCACGTGCGCGCTCTTGCAAGCACGTGCGCGCAAAATGGCATGTTGACAATGCCATCTTATATACATTTATAATATGTCTACATATTCTAAATATCAAAGCATTACATCAAAAAATGTAAAAGTTCGGGCAATTTCAAGTATATTGGTCATTTCACGTGTTGCACGTGCGCGCTCTTGCAGGCACGTGCGCGCAAAACGACCTTCGTTCCGCAAATCTACATAACATGCCTACTTATCCTAAAAAGGTTTCCCCTTAATCGGATGTGTACTTTACAAGATCATTCGCGGACAAAATTTTCCCAAGAAGACAAATAATAATAAGAATAAGAAACAGAGTAAAAACAATATGTTCCCAAACTTCGTTTGGGGAACATAATAATAAGAAACAGAGTAAAAACAATATGTTCCCCAACTTCGTTTGCGGAACATAAATATGAGGTTTCTATTTTTCACGAAATAGAAGTTATGGAGAAGGTTTTAGTTGAAAACAGACAAGCAACAGAACAAAAACAATATACGCCTCGATCTATCGATATCCAGGTGCTTAAAAAGAATACTAACCTGCAACGTACAGCTGTCGCTACTGCCACTGTGCCCCGTCTGGCCGTCAGAGACCCAGTATAAGTCAACTCACAGCTTCGCAGATGGGAAAAAGAACAAGTGTCGGCAGTACATCCTTATTTAAAAAGAGTACATTGTTAGTTAATATAATAATGTAAAGGAGTTGACATGGGATAATAAAATTGATTTAAATTTTTAATTGCAAACCTTTCGGGAAAATGTTGAAAAAGCTCAAACATATCAAAAATGCAATGGATGAAATTTTGTCCATCTCCACCTTTCGCCTGTAAAAAGAAAACGTAATAGAATATTTCACCATAGTTTATAATATGGGGCCAATAAGATGTGTTTATGAAACACTTGTTCCCCTGCATGGCAGCTTATGGCGAGTGTTCAATTTTCACAAATGCATGTCAAACTCCAAAGGTCAGAGTCAAAACTGTTGGTACCCAAAGGAAGGTCTTGTTACAAGGAATACACCTTTGAAATATGAAAGCCCTGTTCAAAAGTTATGACCAAGGTTAAAAGTTTTAAAAAGTTGGTCAAACTTTTAGGTGAAGATTTCAAACAACGCTGAAAGGTCTTGTAACAATTATTATACATGTGAAGTATGAAAACCCTTGCTCCAACTGCACAAAAGTTACGGCCGAGATTGTAATGTTGTAATTTTTGTAAAAAACAAAAACAAAAAAGGTCAAACTCCAACGTAAAGGTCAACAGGTCAAATTTAGTGGTACCCAAAGGTCTTGTCACAAGGAATACATCTATAAAATAAGAAAGGTATAGCACCACCGACTCAACACTTAAAGTTGACAACAGACAGAGACAATATAATCAGACAGGACAAAAATAATATACCCTGGGATCTTTCGATCCCGGGGAATAAAAAAATGAATTTGCCCGACCAACCGCCTATCATGGCCCGTCTCGAATTTTTTTAGCCTGAACAGGAAATAAAATTTTTAAAAATCCCTTTACTCAATCCTCCTACTAATATGTATGTTATAAACTAAGGACAAATCTATCAACCTGCGGACACAAGTTTTTGTTACCCTGTATCTACCTTGGGTCGGGAGAGTGCAAACAAATATTTTATTTTAAAGGAAGTCTTAGTTAAGGAAGAACAAAAACAAATGGATGATTTTGACCAAAGCCACCATGAAAAATTCCATTGCTTGAAATCGAAGCCCCTTTCTTTTTATTAAATATTGCCAAAGAAATCAAACTGTCGGGAGAGTATTTTATATATTTCTTCTAAATATATATATTTCTTGCTGTTTGATTCCTTAATATCATCAATTTGAAATTTAACGAAGGAAAAAGACTTCAGTGATTTCAACCCCTTTTCAGCATTGCACTCGTATTTATTCACCAGATAAAACACCTTGGCAATAGCTGATTGCAAAGAGGATGCGGTAGTTATATGTTTCTAGTATTTAACTAAGCAGAAATAGATAATGAACATCTCTAAATATATATTAATATTCAAAATGCAGCTCATGTTAAACGAAAGTTCAATGAGACAGATCACGTATACAACTTTGTTACGGCGTTCGTAGTTAAGGAAAACAATCATTCAGATACATGTCCGTCCGAACATCCGTTTGTTACGCTTTGGGGTACCCATCTCTTATCCGCAAATCCTCTCATACACTGAATGAAATTTGATGAAACTCTCACAGAATATTACATGTTTCCATTGTGCACCTTCTGTCTTTTTTTACTGTTTCAATCTGACACATATTTTGGTTTTCAAAAAAGAAGTATCGATACTCATATGGGAGGCGGGGGTATCATTTGGTGAGCTCATTGCTAACAGTACCTCTAGTTTTGCTATCGGTATAATTAAATAAAACAATAACAGTATATCATTGAAGGAGTTAACCAATTCCAATTCCCCTCGAGCAAACCCATTTCCCTCGGCTGTGCCTCTGAAACAGACTTGCTCTTTGGGACTTTGAATCTGGATAACTCCCTCAAATGATAAACTTTTGACTGTATATTGAAAATGTCAAGTTTATAATAACAGAAATAAAAGAAAGGTTGAGAGTTTCATAGTGAGATACATGTACATATGGGGCTAAATTTCAAAATACGTTTTTAAGAACAGTTTGACTAGCAAATATATTTATACAATTAAAAATTCTATATCTGAACATTCTGAAATAAATCACCTTTTAAAAACCCAAGTAGAGGAAAGTCTGGATATCTTTTGTTCCACGGCGTTGGTAATGTGCTAGTCATTGACTTATATATATGCAGGGGAATAATTGGTGATCTGTAATGCTTTATATCACTTTATTTTAACGTGTAAACCCATAAGCCTGTGCGATGAAAATTTGATGATAAGTTATTAAAGTACCTGCTATATTGTTTCGGTCAATTTATTTTACCATTAAAGAGACATGTTGAGAGATTCAGAAAAGAAAATCAGTGCAGTGTAATTTCTTAATTTTGGTAAATTGTACCCGTGGATTTTAATCAAGTAGTGCATCCATGTCAAGAAGATACAAATGTATCGTATGAAAACGTTTCATTATTGCTGCGTAGTAAGTCTTCATAATGTCCAAAACGGGCTTGTTGGATGTACAAAAAGTGCAAACTTGCAAAAGTACAGAAAAACGATCTAATAATAAAATAGATAATATATTCCTATGTACGAGGAATTGGTGTACTTGGCGAACTAATATATTTCTGTATTGAGAGGAAAGGGGGTGCATGGTGAGAAAAAGTACATTTGTTTTTTTATCATGATAATTTATTTTAAAGTGCTGTTAGCACTTGGAGACTGGTCCTTTGGATGAGACCGTATAAACCGAGGTCCCGTTTCGCAGTAGGAACTGGCACGAAAAGATTCCTCCGCAGTCCAGTTTCGGTCACAAATAAAACAAGATGTGTTTGTGAAACACTATGCGCCCGGCGGCAACAAAGTTTAAAAAAAACTTTTCAGCAGATAAGTGAAAGTCAAGGTCACAAGGTGATTGACCTTGGTGTCAATTGAAGAACTTCATTAGTGGAGTATGCACACCAAATATGAAGTCTCTATCTCTCATGGTTCAAAAGTTATGGTGAAAATTGTGTAAAATTTATTTTTAGCATATAGGACACAGTCAAGGTCACAAGGTCATTGACCTTGGTGTCATTCGAAAGAACTTCATTGGTGGAGTATGCATACCAAATATGAAGTCTCTATCTTTCATGGTTCAGAAATTATGGCGAAGGTTAAAGTTGACAACAGACAGACAGACAAATAGACAGGACAAAAACAATATACGCCTCGGATCTATCGATCCGGGCGCATAAATATCGCCGATTTTTTTAGATAAAAAATACATTGTACATATTTTATTAGGATGGGGATTCTTTTTAGGATCTTACTGAATCGGAAAAATGTATTGTAGTTCAAATCTACATGTAGAGGACATTTAGATTTTTGTTATTTAGACTTGTCACGTGATGTCGGAGTCACAAGATTTAAATAAAATATACTTGAAGTTTTGAGGTCATCTATAAATTCCAATATTGCAATGGCATAACGAAGTTGAAAACCTTCCTTTAATTTGTATCTCTTTTAAACACGCGAAAAGTGATGCGAACCTATATATATAGATTTCATTATTTAATTGCTAAAATTACATTTGCTCGACGGTAGGTTGAATATTTTGCTGGTCAGCTACATTTAATATAGGTATAATTTATTTGCAAGATTTCATGAAGCTCGCAGCTTTTTTCAAATATCTTAGTGTAACTGGTTCTTGGGTTTATATAGCTGCAGAACTGTAGCTCTCTGCTTGAAAAAAATCGGACAGATTATTCGGTCAAAAGCTCTACAGAGCTTATGTTTATGTTGTAAATTCCGACTCGAAATAAAATTTTCTGATTCTGATTCTAAAACCAGAGAGCTACAGACCCAAGCCTTGTAAAAACCTTGATTTACGCCGACGATTTTTTGCGCTACTTTAGGTATTTATTTCGTGAAGGTTAAGCTTTCTCTGGCATTTAGAATGGTATCTTATAATAATTATTTAAATCTTATATTTGAGACTTTATCTTTTAACGGTCCGACACAGTCCTGTATATAGTGTTGTAATGTTTTATAAGAGTTCCATTTGGACGTCCGTGACCACAGACAGCCATTTGTTAGCGTTGAGAGGTAAGTAAATGATCAGGAATTGAAGTTGAATGTATGATTAATTATTAAATACCATTTAAAATTATTTTCATAGCCGGGGAAAGTATAAAATTCACGAAAAATACCCATAGTGAGCGACAAAAAATCGTCGGCGTAAATCGAAGGTTTTTACAACGCTTGTTTCTGTTACTCTCTGCTTCATCTGTCTCAGCAGAGAGCTACAGTTCTGCAGCTAGGGTTTATATTAAATAACAAGACTGTTCAGGATGTGGATCCAAGAATTTATTATGGTAAAGGAACAGGATTGGATCAACCCAGCAATAACATGTAAGCACACACACAATTCAAACAGGTAATCACACAATACCAACATTTCTAGTTCAGGTAATTATGAATAAAAATACCAGAAATTATAACCAATGTTTTATGTTAGCAAACACAGAGCTACCTATTTGATCTGACAAATTTTCTGGCCATTTCCTTAAAGACAGAAGACTGCATGCACTGAACAAATCAGAATCTCCACTAAATCAATCTGCAAGTTTTTCAAGCAGGGAGTCGAGAACTCTTTTTTGATGTTCTCAAGGCCTTTCATTTTGTTTTCATCCATTAAATTGATTCATTGAACTTATTTACAGCAATTTTCAAGAATGGACCATCGCTAGGCAAAGCAAAGTATATTAGTAAAGATACAAAATCCCACACCAACACATAAGAAAGTGATAGATAGACACATGCTACCAGTATTACAAAAGCAGAAATATTTGTTACTTCACTAAAGACGGTTAGACAGGGAAAGAGAATGGGAAAATAGCTACATTTTCTGTTTATACCTGGTTTTGTACTTTTGCAGAATCTGCTTTGTTCCCATTGCACAGTTGTGAATATCACCCACATTGTTTTCCCTGTCCTGAATACACTGTGACAAATCACTTAAAGTCTTCACTATATCTCGTAGAAAGTGCACCCAGTAAATAATGGGACTACAAATACACATACATGTGTCACTTTAAAAGCTAACTTACAGTAACTTGAATCTATATTTTGGGATGAGGAAGGGGTCAATATTAAGTAATTACCTGTCTTTCATACACTGTAAGAAATTTCTAGCCTTTGCTGCTGCCTCTCTCATTTCTCCTTGAATCTGAAATTAAAGTTAGGTGCATACTAATTTTCAGTTGTGCTTTCTACATACTAAATCAACCATATTATAGTTATATTCTATTGTACCTGCTCTAGATGAAAAACTAATGCATTCCATCCATTCATAAGGTTTGTTAGTGCTCTACGTATGGGGCAGCCACCTTGTTTCACCTGCTCTACATGGTACATATGCTTTCTTGGTTCCTTGTCTCAGGCCAGGCAGAGTGTTTGTTTCTTTGTTTGAGAGTCTGTCTATCAAGCACTCTTTGAATGTGTCCAGACTTTTTTTCTGGGTTGCTGTTAAAGTATTTAACCATGTGGCTGCTTGTCCCTCGAAATTACATGCAATTGCCGGTAAGGCTTCTTGGTCAGTCACATTATGGAATTTTTGCCAATTTTCAAACATTGAAATCCACAAGTGAACATTATCGCTGTCATCATATTTCTTGAGATGAATTCCTGAGGCCATTTTTGTTTTGTTTGTTTGAATATTGTTGACCATTTTGTTAAAACAGTCACAGTTTGTGGTACGTCTGCAATAGGAAGTGAACTCGGCTTGACGATGATCACTGACGTTCAAATCTTCCTCTTCTGAGGAACTATGTGTTTCCTGTTCTTGAGTTTGATCTTTGGTTGAAGGAATTAAATCCTACTATCAGATAGGTGTGTAGCTTGGTAGTGTGGAAATGTCTGTAGAATTAAGAGTTTGATCGTCTGTGAAAAAAGTGTTGGTCTGTCGATGGGAGACAGTAGTTGATTGGTTTTGTCTTCATGTGGGATATTTTACGTCTCTCCACCAACTTATCACCAAGATTTTTTTGTCATGGGTGATAACTCTGAAAAAGATGACCAAGGCTCTGAAAAAAGTTTACGTTGTTTATTGGTCAGTTTCCAGCAAAATGTGACATATAAAACATAAGTAATGAAAAAATGAGTCTTTTCACTTTATAAACACTGTGCAACATTATCTAAAAGTTAAGTTGTTTAATGACCACATTACATAAAACTAATGATTCACATGTGCACATAATGATGCATAAAAATAAATGAACAAAATACTCTACAAAATAATTTTCAAAAGTGGGGAAAATTAACTAAAGTGGATAACCCGTTTGACCATGATGAGGTTCACTATCTATGAAGACAATAGGATGTTAGACATTAGTACACATATGTACTACACTTGAATATGTCATCAAACAATGTAGAAAATATTCTGATTGATACAAATGTATAATCAAAGTACTGAAAGTACTGGGAAGCGGTTAGCATGCATGCATTGAAATTGGCATGGGGAAGTAATATGCAGAACATGGCCAGGTGTAGATATATTTCAATTATGCCAATTACTTGCACTGCATGAAAATTCGGCTTTACAAAACAAGTAAAGATAATGTAAATTTATTATTTACAATGCCTTTAATTGGCTTTTCTGAAAAAAGTCAAAGTTGGAAAAGGTAACCTTTACATTAACTTTACATGCACTTAAATATGATGTAATGTCCCACATTGTCTTGACTTTACAAAAAAGTAAAGTTAATATTTACAACCATTAAACACCATATTTAGGATATATTAAATCTGATAATTACAGATCTTAAATTTAATTAAATACCATCTTTAATTACCACAAAAGTTAATTTCTGTTTTCCATTTTAGTGAATAAAGCCTTATGCAATTTATAAATAAGATTTTTCTTCCAAGTCGGTACTGCGGAAGTCTGGACATCATAATTAATATATACAAAGTAACAAAAAGTAATTTTAACTTTGTTTATTACAAATTTTTTTTACAAACATAAGATTAAAAAAATCAAGATTCTTGACAGTATATGTTACCCACATCCTATCCTGCAAATCACATACACATAAATAAGTATCGAAGACAGAGTACATTTCACGAAAATGTTTTTCGTACGTGACATGTTTTATAATAAAACCAACTGTACATTCTTGAATTTAAAGTTGTGAATCAAACTAACACTACTATGTTCCTCTTTCTTGTGGATATTGGTTTCAGTGGAAATCAATAACTGTCAAAATGTATTTGTCACATCTCCCTTTTCAGAGTCCAAAACTTTTCTTCCCATGCAGGCATTCTTCTAATGCTTTTCCTAAAGAAAAAAATATGTAAGTATATTTTCAGTGCTATGCATAAGTATGAATATTTTCAAAGGCATCTGTTATCAGAATTCACAATACCATGATTAATGAAACTAAAAACAATGCACAACCTAATTAATAAATAAAAAGTTCATACATGACCTTTAACCTTAAAAATAAAAATTGTATTAATTAAGACACTACTAAGTCAAAAACGTACTGACATTCCCATTTTTTACTGACAAACTTAGAAAATTACTGACAATGTGCTGTCGTTACTGTAAAACTTAGACAATTACTGACCTTTTTACTGCCGGTACTGATAAACTTAGAAAAGTGCTGACAATCTTAGCTTGTGAAAAACTTAGACAATTACTGACCCGTTTACTGTCCCTGCTGAAAAACTTAGGCAAGTGCTGACATTTACTGATAATTACTGTCCCTATTGTTCTCGCTCTCGGGAGGCTGCAGTGGTGGAAAATCGATATTTTTTTTTATTTTAACATATATTATTATTTCATTTATTTGTTTTTTCATATAATTTTTAACTATGTCCAGATGATATCTTTTAAAAAAAAAAGCTTCTTTGATCCATTTATAGAAAATTGATTTGTAAAAAAAATATTTTCAAGAGAAGGGATAAAATTTCAAAACCTTCAAAAAAGATAAGCAATTAAAAAAATAAAAATCTTCCTTTAGTAGTGAGATATGAAATTTTACACAGGTTTTTTCCTTTTTATAATAAAACAATGTTATTACATGACATGCATTTTATAATATTTTCTTAATTAACATTGACTCCCTACTTTCTTTAACATTAATTTAAAGAATTAAACTGTTAGGTTAGATGTGTTTTATTCAATTTTAATTTAATTTATTCAAATTAGTTTGAATAATTTTAATAAACTCATAGCGCGCGGCGAGGCCGTGGGTGCCCCCTTTTGAAGAAAGGCGTTTGTTATTATAGTTATGTAAAATTTTTAATTATGTGGAGGCCGCCCATATTTGTTTCATACCCCAATCCAAGCATTTGCAAGAAGAAACCAAAATTAAAAGACATATGGGGGGTTTAAATTTAAAAGAAAAGACTTTATTTTATTCATTGGGCGCGGGAGGGGGGATGACGGGCCTGCATTGATCATTGATCCTTTGACATTCATTGATTCATTGAGTTACTGTCCGCATTATTCTTTTGAAATAATGTACATCTTTAGCTGATTTTCGAATCTGGATTTTCTGGATCCCCACCTGAAAGTGTTATTTTAATTCGAATACACGAAAAACTATGACATTTTATATTATCATCTTTTGTCTATGCATACTACTGAAACAAAACTTTGATAGAAATTAATATCAATCATTATGTTGTTTTCAACTAGAGTGTCGGTAGACGTTCACATGGATCTAGTTTCTTTTTGTCTTTTCAAATTAAAATGGGGGGGGGGGCAAGTGCGAACTAAATGAAGAACGATTAACTTGTACTTATTTATTTTATTAAAGAAGAACACACAATTAATACTGTCGTGTTTAAGTTTGTACTCCTTTTTATCTGTTTAGGTACAAAAAATTAATAAATTTAATTAACTTAATAAATCGACGTTTCATAGCTTTGTTCGGTAATTGAACCAGTATCATGCAATTCCAGCAGAACACTGTGCTTTTTCACTTGGTTCGAAATTATTCAGTCGTTTAGCTGGTATCCAGCCGAATTACATAATCATTTAGAAGATACAATCGGGAACTCTGTGAAGCACCTGTGTGTAGAAGAAATCGCCTGAGGCGATCCGGAAGTGTGTACGGTAGCGGGTAAAGAAGACAATAGGTGTCACTGCTGTATTATACAGAAGAACAGTCGCCGCATTTCACTGGAAGTTTGTTATGTAATATTACGGCAACAGGTAGACTCTTCAAGAGACTTTGAATTTAGTAATCAACACCAACACATACGTAATATAAATATGCAATCTACAACCCTTCAACCTCTTCTTAGATTAAATAGTTTTTTTTAATATACCGACGTAAGAGAAAATAAAAATTAAACTGAAAAAGAAGATTGATGTAAAAACCAACCGGGGAAAGGCACAAATTGTTTAAAGATTTAAGCAAAAATTAATATATGAGAAGGGGTACATTACATCCAAAGTTTTGTAAAAATTATTGGTTCCTAATATTGTTTGTTAAGTCGTGTTACTTAGTGTATGTGTGAGACAGTGGAGTGATGAATTTGTTTGATTATCAATCAAATAAAAATAGTTCATTGTATATTTCCTTACCTTTTAATCAGTAATTAAGAATAATTAAAAATCAAACACAATTTATAAGCAGCAGTAATATGACAGTAAAAAAAAAAATCAGCCGGAGTTTAACTACACATGTATTTTAAACTTTGCCTGGGTCGATGTTGATTTTTTGGAGAGAGAGGAGGGAGGGAGAGAGAGATGAATGGTAACTTGTCACGGAAGATAGTGGGCACCTACAGTTAGCGAATAATCTTAATCTTATGAAAAGGAAAGATGTTAATGAAAAATGAATGAAATAAATAATGATTACGGGTATAAATTGATCAAATGGACAAAGAAATTTTCATCATTCAAAAAACACACACACATTTTTATAAATCATATTCAAGTACCGGTATACTAGATTTTTTTTTTCATGTACATGTAACGTGTGTGCATGGGGGGGGGGGGGACTTATACATGTATGCTAGAGGGTTCGAAATAAATATTTGTGAGCACTGGTTCGACGGACTAATGACTTCCAATTTTCACTACTTCGTGTAATATTTTACTAGACAAGTCCGCATTTCTGCCTTATTTTAACATCATAACACCCCCTACGCCTACCAACTTTAATGAGATGACATTAATTTCGGCACATAAAATTAAATTAATTCCAATTCACCGATAACTACAGGGGAAAAATGGAAGGTACTTAACATGTAATTAAGGTTTTCCGTTTCCAACGGAAGACCTTCTACTGATTCTGATGATTAAGATTATTCTTATTATTCTTTTTTTTTCCTTTTCCTAGAAGCCAACTTCGAGGCCTCATATTTCACTCATTTCTCGATGGATTTTGCTCAAATTTTCAGAGTTGATAGACGTTTCTAAACTCTATCAGAATGTTATCTAAAATTTCAAAAAGTCACTTCCGATTCTGAGTTATTTCCCTTTAAACGAAAATTTATAGGCTTTCATTTCCAGACAAAGGCTCAGAGACGGTCAAGCTGGAGCAAAAATTCTACTGATTTTAGATAATAGAAGGATTGAAGTTGTGCATAGTGGTTTTTAGCTCACCTGAGCCGAAGGCTCAAGTGAGCTTTTCTGATCACATTTTGTCCGTGAGCTCCGTCCGTCTGTCCGTCCGTGCCGAGAGTGCATTTATTGGGTATTTTTCATGCCAAGATTGTACTTATTGGGTACTTTTTGCTTATTGGGTATACCCAATAAGAAGTGTCGCTGAATATGCTTAAAACACCCTAATTGGGTATTTGCAGGTTAGTACCCAACAAAACTTGGACACGACGATTTGTCCAAAAAAGTGTCCAAAAAAGTTGCTTTCACGGACGCACCGTGTTTTGTTGTTTCAGTTTTACATTCGGAACTCTAAATTTTCGAGAGTTCCGAAAATCGGACGTTGATCCTGATCATAACAACGTTTGTTTTCATGGAAAAAAATATGGCGACTATATAAACACTCCAACAAGATTTTCTGATTGACAAGAGAAAAGGTAAGTTAATTCGATTAATATTTATACATTGCTGGGTTCTTGTTTAAGGAAAAAAGATTTTAATTTAATTTTGAAAACAATTGTGCACAAAATTAAAATAGATATATCGGAACAATTAATCCTAAGTTGTACTTGTTTGTATTTTGAATTTTCTCTGTCTTTTTAACTCTCTTGAGGGCGAGAGGAGTTTTATAAATGATCGTATATTGTTAGATAATCTTTCAATAAATCGAAAGTGTTTATTATTTAATTTTATTTTATATCATAACCAACTAAGTATGTTCTGACAATGTATATTGGAAAGGGTAAAATGAAAATTTTAACAATCGTGTATTCATAAATCAGCTGTTAATTATCGGTTCATGTAGACAGTATTACAATCGCAAAGTAAGCTGAGATGATGATAAATGGGATAACTGACAACAACTAAATAATTGTATGTAAGTTTGTCTCATCTGATATGTAACTTAAGAGATTCATTGTATTACTGAAAAACTTTCAGTCAAAACGGTGCTTCTTTCTGTCTTTGATTTTGACTGAGTGTCTGCTTTATTTTGATTTTTTTTTTTAAATTACTGTTTTTGTCATCTGTTTTAATTAAAAACAATACTGAAATTGATATAGGGCTACTATAACTATTTCACATGATGGGTGTGTAAACATCGCGCTACACCCGGGGCTTCCATTTTTGCAGGATGGGGCTAGTGGTTTTCTGCACTGAGGAATCCCCTTGGGCTATTAGGAATTTTAAAATACACATATAATACATGAAAAGTTGCTTTCACCGGTATTTTCACTCTTTTTTTGCTATTAAATTCTTAATTCGGAACTATTCCAGACAGCATGCTCATAGTATCTATAAATCTCGACAACTGCATCCATTTTGCAGTACTACAAGACTTAATTACTTAAAAACAATCTTTTATTTGCCTAATTTGAATTTCCCCCTTTCCTTTGTTTAACATAGCAATATTTGCTTGTACATATATGCCTCACAGATATCTCATTATTAAATTATATACATTCACCCAATCAGCTCAATGATAAGTGTCATGCAATTATGTAGCGTTTTAAGCCATATATGGCGTAACTGAGAAACATATTTTGCAAAATACAAAATTAAAAAGAAATATAGTTAATACATTTAATTAAAGCTTTTCATACAATTCGGAGCACGGAGAACAACCCCGTTTTATGTAATGGTTATAAGCCGAAAACTGTCCATTATGTCAGATTTAACTCTCTTGAGGGCGAGAAGTATTTAGTAAATGATCGTATATTGTTAGATAATCTTTAATAAATCGAAAGTGTTTATAATTTAATTTTATATCATAACCAACTAAGTATGTTCTGACAATGTATATTGGAAAGGGAAATGGAGAATTCCAAAGAAAGCCAGTTTTGGTTTTCCTTCTGTCTTTATGAATAGTAGGAATCATCGAGAGGTGTTTTATATCAATAAATATGAACATTAACTTTGTTTAGTCTTATTTATCCGCATTGCGACATTTTTTTAACCATACTACGCATGCGTAAAAGTCAGTTCTACTAAATTCTTTACAATTTATTCATTTAATAACGCAAGGACCACGGATGAGGACGCACATTTTAATTTTGAAAAAAGACCTTCAGAATCGGCAGTTTTGAGGATGCCATTTATCGATTACACCAAGATGCCTCAGTTCAAGTTTTCTACCATATATCCTTATGCTTCGGAATTTGCAAGAAATAGTTTCTGTTAACAGGTAATTTTTGTAAAGCAGTAAGATTTGAAGGATTTTACTCCAACCACTGTATAAGCATTTTCTATTAAACTGAGAGATCATTTCTGATGATTTTTTTTAATGCAACGGTTACTCTTTTGTGTGCAGGTTTCGAACTCGGAAGGATTTTACTCCAGCCATCCCTTAAAACAGCGACAGACACTTGCTAAAACAACGCGGGCCTAGGTGGAAAAATGTTCATAAAATACCGATCGAAATTACTACAGATTCCGTTGGAATTTCATGACACATTTTGTGCTAAATGGGGAAAAAGTGAATATTTAAAAAAGCAAAAAACCCCAAGGTTCTGTGTAAGAAAACGCATGCTTCTCATTCATCTTTTGTGTCCCTTGGATTCTATATATGTTCCATGGATCAATCATTGTGAAATAATCTAATATATAGCATTTAATGCGGGGAATTTAGGAAATTTATATGGAGCCACGGATGAGCTTCAATAATGAATGTGAGACATTCAATTCACTGTGGATTATTTGTGACATTTTCTTGTGAAATGTTAACATTTAACGCTACTAATTTCATTTAACGCTACTAATTTCATACATTATTGTTCATATTAAATT
This sequence comes from Saccostrea cuccullata, assembly GCF_032062105.1. NCBI lineage: Eukaryota > Metazoa > Mollusca > Bivalvia > Ostreida > Ostreidae > Saccostrea > Saccostrea cuccullata. Next base: position 1,041 of record NW_026919004.1, on the reverse strand, counting down.
GTTTGATTTGTCATTGTCTTTTCATTGCTGTTTATTTCTTTGCGTCGCCCTTTGTTTTCATTTCAATGTTACTTTTACCTGTCCAATAAGTTGAAACTTATTAGACACCTGCAGGTAGCTTATTGGACGGAGTGTAGGACAATCAGAAATTTACTGGATCAGGTTTAACAAAAGGTGACGTCACAAAAAGTTTTAACTAATAATACGATTTTTCTCTCTGTAATGTGTTATTTAAATCTTTTGTATTTTCTTCCAAGTCGGGGAAAATTCCAAAATAAAATTTAAAATTTTTATATCTTTATAACGCAATTGACTTGGATTTTGTAATTTACGGAAAATTTCTATCTTTATATGTTTATATAAAGTAATGATACAAATAATAAGTTCTCATAATTCTAGTCTAATAATTTTCATTGTACATACGCCATATATGGCTTTAAATGATTCAAGATGAAAACAAAATGATTTTTGCTTCGTTTTAATTAGACGAACTAGTGAATGACCAGAAAAGGAATATTTAAATTTTTTTTCATTTTTTTTTAAATCATTAATTTATATATGATTAAATTTTACTAGCGAAAATTAAATTAAACTTTAATTTTAAAAAAATCATCTGTAGTTAATTGGGGCCCGTTTCATCAAAGGTCGTATGCCCATCGTAGCGCTACGCCGGCGTAAATAGTCTAGTCAAATTATAAATTTTCCATCAAAATGTGAACTAATTGCAACAGTTTCAAAACTTAGTTTTAATCAATCTATGATATGATCTGAATATATAAAAGAAAGTTTAGAAAAATTTATACATGGGAAAATTGAAAAATTGAGGTCATTATGGGGACGTTTTGTTTTCACTCTGATTAAGTTTTAAATGTACAGTGTAAAGTAGAAACTTCTATACTGGTTTTTAAAAAACATGTAAGTAGGGAAATAAACTTAACTGAATAAACTGAATTGGAAAAATATTTAAAAATTGGGTTCTATTGTGTTGGTTGCCATGGAAACAGTATAAATTGAGAATATCACCTACTTTTGAACTATGAA
>NW_026919003.1:0-15442 GCF_032062105.1 Saccostrea cuccullata | reverse complement strand
ATTTGTTATTGTTTTCAGGAAATCCAGTTTGAACCGGCTGGCTGGCTAGACCGTCTATGTGAATGAATGCGTAACGTCATAATGACATTCTTTTAAATTTGCTGCCAAATTCGTAGTAGCAGCGTATAGAGTATAATGTAAACAGAGTGTAAATACACCCCTATATTAAGGGCCGGCTAGATGTACTGAATTAAAACACCTATCCCGCTCCAGGGGCTGCACTCCCTTGACCAGGCTATCCCCAGGGGCCATGTCCTAAATATTACCCAGCTATCCCCCACAGGGACTGCACTCCCTTGACCCAGCTATCCCCCACAGGGGCTGCACTCGCTTGACCCAGCTATCCCCCTCACCCCCAAAAGTGCACTCAGTTGACCCAGCCATCCAGGATGCTTATACTTCTTGTATTCTACTTGTGTGCCAAGTTATACTGAAATCAAACCAAAACTGTAGGAGGAGTAGCATTTTGAAAGAATTTCACAGAAATTTCTATTTTTAGTAACCAAGGCAACACCGTTCATCGAAATCAAAAACCGATACACAGAATTATGTATCTTAGTGTAGTCTACTTGTGTGCCAAGTTATATTGAAATTAGACCAAAACTGTAGGAGGAGTAGCATTTTGAAAAATTGTTTACAGACACACGGACAGACAGACAGACAGACGGACGGACGCCGGACGCATTACTATTGCATAAGCTCTTCTGGTCTCTGACCAGTAGAGCTAAAAATATATAGACGGTGGGGGGGGGGGGGTTACTGATTATCAAGATGTACAATTATGACTTCCAATGAACAATTTTATATCAAGAATTTCATTTCAAACTAGAGACAGTCCTTTCCTATTTTCTGTTGATCTCCTCTCGACTTTGACCGTTGGTCGATCGTTTACAGCCGACATCAATGCAAGCTACTCCACAATGCTTAGAAAACAAAACGCACAGACTTCTATAGCTAACGTGAATAAACTATGTAAATCATACACATAACATTTCAACTAGTATACTCTTTATTTCTACAAGTCTAGAAAACCATGCCTGTTAGACAAGTACTACTACATTGTACTACTAAATTCTGGGATCTCTTCCCGGAAATTCGTGTTTTTCTTACCTCCTGATTGAAAATCAGGAGGGTTATATAATCGATATGTCCATCCGTCTGTCTGTCTGTTACGCTTTATGGGTACCCGTCTCTTATCCGCATATCCTATTATACCACTGAATGAAATTCAATGAAACTTTCACAGAATCTTAATAAGTTAACATATTGCCATTGTGCACGTTAATTTTACTTTTTGATCCGACACATGTTTTGGCACCCCGAAAGTGTAACAGACGGACGGACACCCAGATCATTATATACCCTCCCACATTTCAAGCGAGGGTAAAAAATCTAAAATCAAAGAAAATTGAAAGAGGCATATCATATAACCCCGAAATAGGGAGTAATTAATATGTTCATAAAAAAGACCCAACATTTATAGCGCCGTCATTTGTTGGAATGTAAGGGGGAGTTCTGTTGATAGCTTGTTCATTCCCAAAAAAAAAAATATATTCCAACTTCATAAACTATACGTTCAATTTTTTTAAGTATTCACCTCATTTCAACTGGATGAATCAAGTTTCGTAGACTAGCGTGTTTGGTACAACCGTTTGTTAAAAAATTATATATTTCTAAAAATATTAAATTATTTCAAACTATCAACGATCTATGTTAAATTGAAAAATAGTTAAAATGGTTTACTGGAATATTGGCAGGATTAAGTAATAGTTTTCGCTTCAGAGAATTTACAGACTTCATTTAACGTAACGTTAAAATCAGTAGCGTCGTGATGACGTCGTTACGTCAAAAGTTGTAATTATTGAAGAAAATGACCATTTTTCCAAACCTCTGGCAGAAAAACGGTATGAGATAATTCCAAAAAAATAAAATGATTTTGAAAGGACACATAGTGGACATGTTTGTAAAAAACTGCAATCAAATTTAGAGACAGGGCCGCCTCGTTATACATACCGTACCCAGTTCTTTGGTTATAAAAATTGTAGTTAAATTTCTCAACCTGTACTTTCTTAATTTTGTTGAATTTTGTTAGTTAAGTGAAAAAAGAAATGCCTTTAAAAGTTAAATACGCTTCATTTAACTATGATGCACGAAGTATTGCGCAATGGAAACTACAGTCGGTCCCCTTAAATTCATATTTTGATTTGATTTACCTCGGAAAATCCTTTCAATAGACACCAGAAAATATGTCAAATTTTTTTCTGGCCGTAACTCATTTATTGATAATATGATATACATTGCAGATTAGATGGTACACCAACATGTTGTCCTTATTATCAGGCACTAGGTACAGATTGTGTGGGTAAGTGTAAAGATTATCATTTTGAAGAAATATATAGATATGATGAAGAAAATGCAAGTATTTCTTGCCGACCTGACACACCTGCTGTGTGCTCCTCTGTAAAAATCGGGAAATAAAGGAAAATCAGTCGGTATTTCCGTGTGTAAATAATAGACTAACAATTCGTACGAAAAACGTCAGTCAGCATTTGACTCGATCACTGATAAATTGTATTTCCTGACATTACATCGACCATACAAAATGATTTTGAACGAGACTGCTGACATTTTCATTTCATCAGCTTGTTTGTAAAATTTACATCTATTTAGAAAAGTGTGTATATGTAGGCTTTTTCGTATCGAATCAACTGAGAGATATAAACCTTGTTTGCAGGTGATGGATGTATATTTCTGTATAAGTGTGGGAAGTTGATGGTTGAAAAGTTAAATTTATCACGTTTATCACAAAAATGTGTTGTTAGATTACCATTCACCCCTTTATCAAGTAAAATACCCAAACATGAAACAGGTGTGTCAGACTCTGTGGTATCTTTTATCTCAAACTCACCGGGATATATAGTATCGACATAAGAATGGAAATTACAATTGTTAATTGACAATACCTCGTCGATACCGGGTATATCTAAATGTCGATTTGAAGGCCACAGCAAGTGTTTTCCTTTTTACGTAATTTTGGACAAATCCTGCTTCATGTGAATGCAAAATTGGGTCTGTTTATATCGGACGCAATTGGTACCCATGGGAATTCAAATACATAGTTGGTAGACCTGGTCTCTAAAAACCACATAAATATTGTCAATCAGAAAATCAAACATCTTTTTGATCTCAACTTCATAGTACTTGTGTGTACAATTATAATGTTTTTTTAACAAAGTAATTTTGCAAATGACCAATGAAAATGTAAATTTACGAGTTCCATAAAAACAGCTGTCAATGATATCAAAAAGTTTGGACTGAAATATATCGTGAGGAATGGTTTTGTATAATGTTGAAGAGTCATGAGTTTTTTAGTTATTGATTTTGGTAAAATCTTGTGATTTCAAATTTTCCAAAAGTTCCTTGTAATTTTCAAGTATTCACATCTGATTAACACCACTTTTCAAATATATTAGTACACAATACTCTTGAAGTTTCTCCTTCACTACGGTTAATTTCTTAGTGAGGAGTAAAGGAAGAGGCTTGGTTGAACATTGAGAAACCGCTATGTATCTTTGTAAGAATTTTTAGTAAACTATGGTATTTTTTGTTAGGGTTAACACAATTAACCCATTTAAACATATGCTTTTGTGTACACAAAATTAGATATTCAAGAATTTCGTATAGAAATTTCCGGAGAAAAGCTTAAAAATGTTGAAGTTGAAAAACTTTTAGGTGTTCAGAAAGATAAAAATCTTCAGTATAATTATCCTACAAGTTATTTACACTTGGTAAAATTAAGAAATTTTTTCATTAAGTACCAGAAATTTTTTTATTATGCATATATTTTGCCTTCAATAAACTATTGTATTACAATTTGGGGTAATGCATCTAAAACTAGCATTGAAAGAATTCGTAAACTTCAGAAACAGGGTGCTAGAATTATTCTTGATGCAGCACCTGACGAACCATCAACACCATTGTTTGAAAAACTAAGATCGCTAAATGTGTTTAAATTAGTCACGTTACATGAGTGTATTTCATTGTACAAAACTTTTTATGGTATGAGCCCTGAATATCTCAGGACCTTTTTGTTTTTCATAGCGAAGACTCCTATTCCTTAGGATTGAATTATAATCTTCGTTTACCAAAACATCGAACAATTGTATTCAGAAATTTTATTCAATATTCAGATGTAAATTTATGGAATAACTTACCATTACATGTGAAATTGTCACCATCGTTACCTTTTTTTAAACGAATTGTAGAAAAAAATATAATTATAGCGAACGTCTGTAAATAAATGTTTGTGTATTTCATTTGTACATGATGTATGATTACTACTATTGTTTTAACAATTAATATTGACTTCTTTATTTTGAGTCTTTATCTCATTTAGTTGTAAATTACATTAAATTATTCATGAATTAAAGAATTTTACATGATTTATCTTTGATTGTACCATTTTATATAATGTTTTGCATTAGAAGGCCCCGGGGAAGAAAAGTGCCTTGTACTTATCGGGTTACCTTCTCTAAATAAAGCATTATTATTAGACTTTTCCGAGTAGCGCTGACTTTTACAGTTGACAGCTTATTTTTACACTAGAACAATGTACAGAAGTCACTTTTACGATAAAATATTTAGCTCAACATATAATTCAACAGAAAATAACGGGTTATTTCTATGCGTAAATCATTTGTCCTTGAAGAAAACCACAGTCATCCTACTCTCAACTCCCGGTCTTCAAAGTTAGTGCCCCTAACAACATTGTTGTTGTTGTAGTAGTAGAAGTAGTAGTTGTAGTAGTAGTAGTAGTAGTAGTAGTAGTTGTTGTTGATGTAGCAGTAGTAGTTGTAGTAGTAGTAGTAGTAGTAGTTGTAGTAGTAGTAGTAGTAGTACTTGTAGTTGTAGTAGTAGTTGTTGTAGCAGTAGTTGTAGTAGTACTAGTTGTCGTAGTAGTAGTAGTAGTAGTAGTAGTAGTAGTAGTAGTAGTAGTAGTAGTTGTTGTTGTAGTAGTAGTAGTTGTAGAAGAATTAGTTGTAGTAGTAGTAGTAGTAGTAGTAGTTGTTGTAGTAGTAGTAGTTGTAGTAGTAGTAGTAGTAGTTGTAGTAGTAGTAGTAGTTGTAGTAGTAGTAGTAGTTGTAGTAGTAGTACTTGTAGTAGTAGTTGTAGTAGTTGAAGTAGTTGTAGTAGTAGTAGTAGTTGTAGTAGTAGTAGTAGTAGTAGTAGTAGTAGTAAAAGTAGTAGTAGTAGTAGTGTTTATAGTATTATTAGTAGTAGAAATGTAAATACTAACACTACTATTACAACACCAACATTAGGTGTACTACCTATGACCAAGAGAAAGGTGTTCTCGTGTAGTAGTAGTAGTAGTTGTATTAGAAGTAGTAGTGTTTGTAGTAGTAGTATTCGTAGTAATGTAAGTACTTACACTACTATTACAAAAAAAAAACACTAACTACTAATAATACTACTTCTACAACTAACTACTAGTAATTTATTATTAATGTATTAGTAGTAGTAGTAGTAGTAGTAGTAGTAATAGTAGTAGTTGTAGTAGTAGTAGTTGTAGTAGTAGTAGTTGTAGTAGTAGTTGTTATAGTAGTAGTTGTAGTAGTAGTAGTAGTAGTAGTAGTAGTAGTAGTTGTAGTAGTAATAGTACTAGTAGTAGTAGTAGTAGTAGTTGTTGTTGTTGTTGTTGTAGTAGTAGTTGTAGTAGTAGTAGTAGTAGTAGTTGTTGTTGTAGTAGTTGTAGTAGTAGTTGTTGTAGTAGTTGTAGTAGTAGTTGTTGTAGTAGTATTAGTAGTAGTAGTAGTAGTAGTTGTTGTTGTAGCAGTAGTAGTTGTAGTAGTAGTAGATGTAGTAGAAGTAGTTGTTGTAGTGTAGTACTTGTAGTTGTAGTAGTAGTTGTTGTAACAGTAGTTGTAGTAGTAGTATTTGTAGTAGTAGTAGTTGTTGTTGTAGTAGTAGTAGTAGTAGTAGTAGTAGTAGTAGTTGTTGTTGTTGTAGTAGTAGTTGTTGTAGTAGTAGTAGTATAAGTTGTAGTAGTAGTAGTTGTAGGAGTAGTAGTTGTAATAGTAGTAGTAGTAGTTCTAGTAGAAGTAGTAGTAGTTGTAGTAGTAGTAGTAGTAGTAGTTGTAGTAGTAGTAGTAGTAGTAGTAGTAGTAGTAGTAGTAGTAGTAGTAGTAGTAGTAGTAGTAGTAGTAGTAGTAGTAGTAGTAGTAGTAGTAGTGTTTATAGTATTATTAGTAGTAGAAATGTAAACGATATATTGTAACGATAAAATTTTACCGTATTCTGTATGGTAATGCAAAACAAGACAATGCACAATTTTAAAAACATGTTGGTTTTTTTCGAATAATTATTATTTTATGCATTAACTTCACTCAAAAACGAATTTTTGATTAAGCGGTCATTTTTAGCGGTCATTAAAAATAATGACCGGGTCATTAACCCCACGTGCAAAGATTCCTAGGTCAGTATTGCTGTAAACAGTACCATTTGGAGTCATTGTTGTGTTTAAAATGTTCTTACCAGCCAATCAAATTCGAGTATTTTCAATAGAGGTATAATAATTATTTTTAATAATCCTTAAAAAGATACAACGTATTCAGTTTAAATGGTTTTTAAAAACGGAATTTAAAGGTTTTTTTCTCAAATAAATTTATACAATTTTAAAAGTATAGGCAATGGAAAGAGACGTTATGTTTCTCCATCTACTACATGTATGTATGATCGACTTTACTTCTCAGATGTCGTGCTAATTGAACTCTCATAAAGTGACAAAGTAATCTATGAGTATTATAAGTATTTTTCACTTGGAGAGTTATGGCTCTTAATTATCAGAAGGTCGATATCCTTTGATGACCTAGGTATATTACTTCCTTCATCCAAGTGTAAAATAATCTACTTTTAACTATATTTAAAATGTTATCTTATTTTAACAGAGTGTCCAGTGGGATACTTTGGTGAAAACTGCAATATCTCCTGTCGGTCTCCAGCATATGGTAGAAGATGTCAGAGCAGGTGTAAATGTTCTGAGAAAGACTGTCATAATGTAATAGGATGTAATTGGAGAAGTAAGTCTCATTTAATTTCCTCATTGTTTCTTCGGGTTTTTTTTTTTTTAAATTTATGGAGTGTGAGATAAAGTCTTTGGTATTGAATATGTATTCAGCTTTTAAGGTAGATTCTTCTCATATTTCTTGTATTCAAAAATTAATGAAATTTCACAGAATCAATAAGACAATATCACTAAGTGATGGTATCCGTGAGATAAAATTTGAATGTTTTATATTAGAGGCAAGGTCAGGTCAAGGTCATTACCTTTTTCTTGGACATTATTAATAAATAAAATACTGTTGCCAGTAATGCGATCCCTACTTGTATTACAAAAGATTGAATATTGTTCTTACTGCATAAAATAATACTACCATATAGAGCCTATAACATGATACATGTATTACCAAGTTGACAAAAATAATTTAACTAGAATAGATATTGGCTAATCCGAATTTTCTCTACTTTCCTTTAATTTTTAGGATATATATTAGTTATTTTTATATGATTCCTATATTTGAATTTTTCTCATTTTCACAAGTTGTCACATTAAGATACAAAATTATACAAAAACAAAGTTTCGATCGTTTACTAAGAGACATAAAATACTTTTATTGATTTCTGGCTCAAATATGTACTCAGATTAGAAGTTTATAAAGCTTACACAGTTTTAATTTGTTTGAAATTTATATTGTTTTATAATTTAGGAACTTTAGTCCCTTATTAATAATTAAACTTACATTTGAATATTTCTTGAAGTCTTTAATTGTGTAGAAAATACTACTAAACCAAATGTTCTATAATAATTTTTATAGGCAAAAAAACAAGCACGTAGCAACAGGGGGGGGGCATCTCCCCCACCCCCCACTTTTTTCCCCAACATTACCTTTACTATAGGATTTTCGAGTTTGGGCAATTTTCAAAAAAGATTTCTTAGGTTGCCCCCCCCCCCCCCACTTTCAAAAACGATGCTACGTGCCTGAAAAGATATTTTCATACGCCACCATTCCGCCAAAAATATAGTCCCTGCTAGATTTCAAACGTTATTCACCATTTCTATTTAGAATTGTACATTGTGTCTAGGAAAGAAAAATATCATCTTTAAAATACCTTACACCTAAATATATAAGGCATATAAGCAAATGTCGATATATTGCTTGGAAACGAAAGTGTTACAGACAAACAGAAATACAGACGTATGGAGGGACCGACCGAAATTAATATTCTTCCAGCTTATGAACGAGGAGGACAAAAAGTGAATCGATCTCCAAAAAACTATATTTTTGGTTCTAATCGTCTATTATCAAAAACATACAAATATGATATTATTGCAGCAGACTTTATTCTTTACTGTCATATTGTTACAATCTTTAAAAATTGTTGACATTAATGAATTACGTACAATACATCCAGTCTTCCAAAATGTCCAATTGTTTGTTCCACGAGCGACTTTCTAAAATCTCTCGAAGTTAAGTCACCAATGGAGAGTAAAACCTGTATGGAATAAGTACGTAGAAAATAGAAAAAGGGTAGCGTAACGCGGAATTTAACACAAACACCCTTTGGTATACGGATATTACCTCTGTTTAAAGCTGCTATGTGAAGGACGGAAACAAGGGAAAAGTATGTTTTGTAATAACTAATTTTTGTGATATAATAATGTTTATGCCTCCTATGAGAAATATCAGCCTGATAGAGCAGTTAAAACCAACCAAACACAGATATGCAGATTTGTCGAAATTAAATGACATAAAGTAAGCTAAACATAAAGGTATCATTAAAGGGGATATTATATAACATCTAAACAATACTCAATACACTACACACGGAAAGGTTCTAGTGTGACCCCCTGAGACTGATGACAAATTTACACGCCGTGAAAATATCATATTACATGTAAATGTGCATAAAATATAACATAAATGAGTTAATCCATGGAGGCGTCCAAACAACTGCGCCAGTCCAAGAAACTATAGGTTATTAGAAAAATACAAATTTTGACTAGAATGCAAAATAATGCAAAACAAAAACCCAAAAAGGGTGGGTGGTGGTTTTTTTCCACCGCACTACCAGGCTGACAAAAATGGCGCAAAAACAAGGATTTAGACTGGGTTATAATAAACCATAAAAAGTACGATAACTCTTTCAAGAAAACCAAGGGTTGCGATTTCGCAATGAAAGGTTAATAATTGCGTCTGCGATAAATGCACATATCCGACAGACTGCGCTGGGTTATGGGGGATTATCCACAGGTGTAAAATTTAACAATTCTCATAGTGGCATAATTATCTGTGATAAAATTGTTTTATGCCTCCTATGAAAAATATCAGCCTGATAGAGCAGTAAAAACATCAAACACAGATATGCAGTTTTGTCGATTATGTCATTTAATTGAATGACATAAAGTAAAATGTATAACAAATCATTAAGGGGGGTCGCCTAATATTAATCAATACAGGATACATGTACATAAGTGAAAGGTACAAGTGTAATCTCACTGATACTGACTAGAAATTTACATGCAATGAAAATATCCGATTACATGTAAATATGCATAAAATATAACATAAATGAGTTAATCCTTGGAGGTGTCCAAACAATTGCTCCACAAGCCCTCAAGCAGTGAGGGGTAGACGCCAAAAAAGGGAAAATATCCAAAGAAAACAGTTTTATCAAAACAGTCAATGACAGAAATTTACAGTATTTTTTTTACAATATTTTTTCTTGTTGCATATAGCAATACTAAAATTTACATATGATGTTACATGTTTTTAAGACTAGGTGTTTGATATATAACAAATACTGATGAAATAAAGTCATTAACATTCAACTGTCAGCTGTTCAAGTGTGGATTAAGGGAAAAACAAAATTACTGCAAAGAATGTTTTGTACATTTGTAAATTTATAAAGGTAATTATCTTAGCTCAAGTCAATGTAGGATGACTTCTAAATAAAATTTTTAAATATAGCTATCCGCTGAAGTAATGTATTTTAACTCACGTCAATGCAGGCAGACTTTGACATGCAATTTATATGAACAGCTATCCGCTGAACTCTTTATCTTAATTTCAATGCAGGCAGATTTAAGCATACAATTTACATGAGCAGCTATCCGCTGAACTCATGTATAATAACTCACGTCAATGCAGGCAGACTTTAACATGCAATTTACATGAGCAGCTATCCGCTGAACTCATGTATATTAACTCACGTCAATCAGGAGACATTAACATGCAATTAATATGAGCAGCTATCCGCTGAACTCATGTATCTTAAGTCACGTCAATGCAGGCAGACTTTGACATGCAATTTATATGAACAGCTATCCGCTGAACTCATGTATCTTAACTCATGTCAATACAAGCAGATTTAAGCATACAATTTACATGAGCATCTATCCGCTGAACTCATGTATATTAACTCACGTCAATGCAGGCAGACTTTAACATGCAATTTATATGAGCAGCTATCCGCTAATATGTATCTTAACTCATGTCAATGCAGGCAGATGTAAGCATACAGTTTACATGAGCAGCCATTCCTCTAATCTCATGTACTTAACTCAAGTCTATGCATGCAGATTTTATCATACAATTTACATGAGGGAACATGCACCTTAGCTAAGACTATGCAGGCAGATTTTAACATACAATTTACACGAGTAGACATCGGCTAATCATGAACTTAACTCAACAGTTGTTTTTTCCCAAATTGGAAGGCCCATGCCCTTGTTTTTAAGACCTAAAAAATACCGGAACTGGACCACCAGATTTGAAGGTGTATAAAGGGCCAGATGATATGTGAGTTAATATTGAAACTTGAAGGGACAAGGGACAATTCATGTTCTGTCAAAGTAATTATCATCCCCTGCCTATTGATCAAATTTGGATACCGAGTGTGATCTGCGTTCAATTTTGATTGTTCACCCAAGTGCATGAAAGATAAATGACAAGTTTGAAAAGTGTTGACAAAAAATCATATCAGCTTGAAACCTGTGACATAAAACAAGTGTTGAAAAATCGGATCAAATTAACAAACGATTATCTAATTGAATCGATAGGATTGAATTTATTACATGTTTATGATCGATAATTTGAATTTATATTAATAAAAAATTAACCAATAAATTTTCAGATATCTTTGAAATGAAAAAAATTTAATACAAATATGTCAGACCGACATAGCCAAAAATGTTATTTGTTCATATTATTTTTTTCTTATTTATCAATATTTTTTTCTGTTAATGTACATGTACAGTCTCACATATTGATACATACTATATAAATAGTAATCAAATTTCCAGTTAAAAGCAATCATTTTCACTTTTTGTTCCATTTTTACTTTGGATGGTTATAGTTAAATACCGGGTCTATGTTTCTGATATACTTGAAATATTATGTTACTTGTTTACATTTCATACCATTAATGTTGATACTGCACATCTACTGTATTGTATTTAAGCAGTATGTGGTGTAGTGTAAAAGAGACAAGGACGAGTAAAGGGGGAATTTTACCATGTATTAAGTTATTGGAACTGCCAAAAGACCTTAATTAACTGACGAAGCTACAAGTATTTTCATCATAATATTCATCGGGCCCTCCCCATTAAAACTCCCAATATCCCTGACAGTATAGCATTCTTTAAGCAAATTGGCAAAATTTTGTGGATAATTTCTGTGTATAGGGACATAGATATTAATTACATCAGATATTTGTTGTGTGACAGCGAGTTAAAGTAATTTTTTTTTAATTTAGAGTTATATAAGTCACAACTGGTGACAGATCACCTTCTGGAGAAATGATAATCATATTTTGCCATCAAAAATAGTATCTCATAGAAGCTTGAGCATTCTGAGTGTGTTGCTTGCCCTTCCTGGTGGTTGTGGATCTGCAACAAATTCCCTTTCCTTATTCTTTGGTGTCACCATTTTCCAATAGCTTATTAAGACACTGGCATATGTCATGGCACCTAGTAATAAGTATGATTAAATATAATCACCGGGACTGCCTTGCATAAATTAATATCAGCACAAAGCCAGCATTACCACTAGCATCACAATCAATTAGGGTGGATAAATCTCAATATTGAGACTTACTAACACTATGTGTGCAATGCACTACTATTGATACTCATAAATCACACTATTAGAACTAATGAATTCTTGCTAATGTGTTAAATACTAGTACATAAATTCTTTGATTTTATCTGACAGCCCTTGTAATAATTTCTTAAAAATCTCAGAAGCATAAACCAACTGGTTTACAAACTTAAATAATTCAAAAGGCCTAAATTAATAATAGGCAGAAAAACATGGTAAATACCTTGGCTTACAGAATCAAAAATTTACAAGGGCTGCAGGTATGGATAACAGAAACTGTAGATGCAATAATGAGCCACCCAAAAAAAATGTACTTAGCTTCTATTTCCATTTGCTGTTATATTGACCAGACAGATGGTCACATAATTAAACATTACATTTGTATACAAAGGACAAGTAATGCCAATTTTACAACCCAAAAACACTTGTACTGAAGAGCTCAATGTAGATGTTAATGTCATTCTGGGCATCTCTATACATATACACAACAACTAGTGATGCAATAAAACACCAAAGGGCCCCCAAATGTTATACTAACAGATATACTGTATGGGTATACTGAGACTTAAGGATGAAGCTATAATGCTTTACTGAGCATTTATAATGATGCACAATGTTATACTGAGCAATTATAGTGATTCTATACTGCGCATTTATATAGTGATGTTATAATATTATACTGGGCATTTTTGTGATGTCAATGCTATACTGAGGATTTATAGACTGATGTTATAATGTTATACTGAGCATTTATTGATTGATGAATATGTTAATTTAGCAATAATGAATTATATAGTGATGCTATAATGTTTTACATGTCCTAGGGTTTATAGAGTGATGTTATAATGCTAAACTGAACATTTATAGAGTGGTATTATAAAGCTTTACTGAGCATTTATAGGTATGTCATAATGTATACTTAGCATTTACAGAGTGATGCTATAATGCTATACTGAGCATTTAGAGTGATGTTCAGTCATGATGCTATACTGAGCATTTATAGAGTGATTTTAAATGCTATACTGAGCATTAATAAAGATAGAGTGGTGTTATAAGCAACTGAGCATTTATAGGGTGATGTTATAATGTTATCTTGATCCTTTATAGAGTGATGATATACCGGTAATATTAGAATATTTATAGAGTGGTGTAATAATATTATACTGAGCATTTTTACAGTTATATGTTATAATGTTATCTTGAGCATTTATCGAGTGATATCATAATGCTACTACTGAGTATTTATAGGGTGACACTTTACTGAGCATTAACGACAAGTAGTAAAAACTGTTATATAACAGTTATAATGAACACTTTACTGAACATCAACGACAAAACTGTTATACTGAAACAGGTATGCATAAATACTTTACTGAACATCAGAAGAACAAATCATGAAATGCCCCTATGAGAACATGTACCACATGTGTAAACAAATATAATTATATAAATTGTTGCTGTTGCACCGCCAGTTAGGCTGTATTTTTAAAAACTTTCAGCTAATCCAAAATGTATATGAATACAGGATGATCTTAAAGCTGCTTCAAATATATAAACATGCATTGTTTTTGTTATAGAGACCAAAAACAAATATACTGCCCTTAATATGACGGGGGTGCAACCACTGCCTTCCTGATACTTCTCCAATACTTCTGCATGGGCGATGGGGGGCCTTGTGCTTCAAATGCTTCAGAGGGGGTTGTCGAGGTGAACACCAACACTGGTGTGACGAATCCTGTTAAAAAACTTTTGACACGTGCTGTGCTTCCACCAAATAAGTCCTCGAGGATAATTTCCACAACATAATCGTTGCACAGGTGCAGATAATTCACTTCTTAGAAGCTGACCAATAATTACTGTAAGGCCACATCTACGAAGAACCCCTTTTCAACTAACAGTTATTTCATTATTTTTTTTTCCCCCCGCACTACCAGGCTGACGAAAATGGCGCAACAAAAACAAGGATTCTGATGGGGCTATCATCCTAAAAAGTACGATAACTCTTCCAAGAAAACCAAGGGTTGCGATTTCGCAATGAAAGGTTATATAATAATTGCGTCCGCGAAAAAGGGCATATCCGAAAACTGCACTAGGTTATGCGGGATTATCCACAGGTATAAAATTTATAACAATTCTCATATCGGCATAAATTGAATTATCCGTGATAATATTGTTTTTTTTAATTTTACATTCTCTGCTATAGCTTTATCTTTAGTGTGTAACCAAAATTTTCCATATGTAGGATTGATTATATGTTCATTTATTCTATCCATATTGATATTTTGATTTTTTAAGTGTTTGAGGTGAAGTGATAGATTTCAAAATAATTATTGTTACGGCCATTTCGGTAACAGACTTTTTATGGTCATTAGTATGATGTGACGTCATCATGTTTGGGGCACAGTAATTTTTCGTGTAGAGCCCGGTTATCATGGCAGAATGCGGCAGGGCTTGGTGCTGCAATTGTTACCAGTTTGCCATTTGCTAGTTTGCTATGTTTTCCATTCTTTGTACTATATTTATTTCACCGGAGGAAACTTCTAATTGGTGAGTTTTTCTATGTAAATCATTTAGCCTATACACTGTATATTTTTCATCTCGGTAAATAGAGCATTTTTTATGAATCTCGCTTTAAAGTTATTGTTAAAGTACATGTGCACTAATGTTGGAGTTAATAATTATCATGCAATCATAAGTTAGGTACATTATTGACATACATATTGTAATTTCGCTGGGGGGGTGCAATTTATTACGTACGGGAGATAACTCTTTTTTTTGCCATGTTTTTCTATCATGATAGGACACAGACTACCAATTATTTTGCTATACATTCCTTTATACTATAAAAAATGATTAAAAAAATTACACCAGCTCAACTTACCTGAAACTTGGCACAGAGTAAGAAGAATTCAAGTCCAAAAATTTTTCAACTCTCAGGAAAATTCATCGCATGCAGTTCCTGCTAAGGCATCGCAAATAACCCCACCCTGCTTTTTTCACTTTCTCTTCGGGGAAAGGGTAAATATGGCCCCTTTTTCACCCTTCCTACTACGCGCGCAAGTGCAAAATTTTTCATATTAACAATTTTATATTTTTTTTAAACCCCCTCCTTTTCCCCTATCCCCAAAAAAAAATCAGCCACCCCATAAACACCCCAAAGAATTTTTAAAAAAAACCCCATTTTTAAAAATACTTTAGTGGTCAATGAAATAGGGGTAAAATTAGTAGTCTGTAACCTAATAAGGACACAAACCTTGTCTGATTTTGCTGAAATTTGACATGCT
>NW_026919002.1:0-15453 GCF_032062105.1 Saccostrea cuccullata | reverse complement strand
GCGGAAGGGAATTTTTGAAATGTATGAAAACATTTTAATTGAGTTTTGTAACGTCCAAAAACTCTGAAAATTTGAGCGAAATCCGTTAAGAAATGAGCGAGTTACGAGGTCTCAAAGTTGGCGTCTAGGAAAAAAAAAAGAATAATAGGAATAATCTTAACCATCAGAATCAGTAGAAGGTCTTCCGCCTGAGCGGAAGACCTTAATTAAGTTAAAATTTTAAAAAATTACATCTCTTAGCTGTACTGTACCGTATTATTCTTTGGTCGAAAAGCTATATATTAATTTTGATGCAGTTAAAATGTCATGCTTTTTCCGTGCATCGTGTGTAAATAATAGAGCACAGACTGCATGGTTGTAAGGCAGTATCTATGACATAATCCACATTCGTATTTTGTAGTCTTAATTCTCCTATACGTCGTCACAGCTAAGAATATTCAGTCTGAGGGCGAGTTGAGTACCGAGAGATTGTTGTTATTATGTCAAGTCCTCCGGTTATGGGGCCGCCATACTTGTTATGAAAATACAAAACTAAAATGCAATGCATGTGTAATTGATGACGCAAAAAAATCGAATTCTTCATTGATAAAACTTATATTGATGTTAAAAATCTTCAGATAGTGTTTGTTATTATTTTTAAACAAAAATCTTGGAAATTCGAACATATTACTCAGCTCTACTTTACTTTTTGAAGAGGCGCAGACTTGAACCGCGCGAGACGTTGGAAGTGTGAATTTGCAGAGTGGGAGGATCGATATTTAAGTGATCTATAATTTGCATAGTCACTCTTTGGCAACCTTTTAAGAAAATAACAGAATACGAAGAAGGATGAATATATATTCAGAAGATCAATCTATATTTCATAACTGGTGAGTTAGAAAAAATGGAGGCAATCACTGAATCAGAAATTTGTCTGTAAATGTTACCGTCTTTTTGTAAAAATTATTATGTCTCTTTTTAATGAACAATTTTGTCAAACTTTGCTTTGAGTTGGGATCCAGCTATAGTAGCATACATTAATTATAGACTGAGGCTCAAAACATTCATAGGCCCGATTGATCTACAACATGGCGGCAAAGGAAAATAGCCTTAAATTCCACCTCAGAATGCTTTAATTTGGAAGTGCCTATAATGCAAAATTAAATGAAACAAAAATGCCAGAAAATACAAAAAAGTCTTAAGTTTTTACTTCCATGAGCATTTTCAGAAAATTTTTCTTCTTGTAGGAAAAAAGAGAAGCAGCTCACAAATGTTGATGCCCAGAAGACAAGGCACTGCTAAAAAGTCTGAGCTCTTGAAAAAAAAGAAGAAAGAAATAAAAATATGGATGATATTCGATCAAAGGATCCAAATGACAAAATTCTGGAAATTCCACATGGAAAGCCAATAAGAATTTTTGAATTGACCATCTTTGCTCGAAATGCTTCAAAGCCCTTAAAGGTGTTGCCCTGTTGTTGAACAAACTTTTCTCCTAGACTTGAATTAAAAACTGTTCCATTTCTGGCATTAAAACATACTTTGAAATATGCTGAGGAAGGATCCCCCTCTCCTTTTGACCAAGTAAGGTAAAACATTCTGCAAAGGGTCGCGTTTGAATTGAAATTTTTCATACTTTTTCCTTTTTTTACGATTCAGTGGCGACACGTGGTTTTCGTCGGTTTTTGCATAATATTCATATTCACTTCGTCACCGGAAAAACCGTATAGCTTCCTTATCACTTTTTAAGTCCGAAATTGAAAGATTAATTGCAATGTCTTATTCCAAAGACATTGCTCCATGCTTACATTTAATACTGGAGTTGTTTTTGATGATTAAGGGTTGCTTGGAAAGTTCCAATAATGTGCAAACACGTTGATGTTTGCATGTATATTAAAAACTTTTTGATAATATTTAGGAGCTAAATAATAATAGCGCACCTTGTACTGCTGTGTTACAACACACTTTGAAAAATTACGCACTTTGAAAAAAAATTTCAAAGTGCGTTAAATTTGGGACCAAGCTAACGCACGTTGAAAAAATAAATTTCTTTTCGAAGTGCGTTAATATCGACCATATTAACGCACTTTGAAAAAAAAATTAAAGTTTAATCAATATTCTTACAAATGATTGGTGTGATAAGTAATTGACCCTGGTTGGATAACTTTTTTATGATAAGGTCACTTCAGGACATGATCTATTGATGTTTTAAATATTTTAGGTTTTGATAAATATTATTAAAGGGAAATGGATCTTTTAGAAAAAAAAATAGAGAAATTATTGTTTAATATCATTATTCCGTTTCTTTTTACAAATTCTGGTCTGTAATAAGTAGATGTAGGGGGGGGGGGGGTATGATAAAAGTGAACGACTTAAAGCACAGCATTTATCTTAAGAAATGGGGGGGGGGGCTATGAAAATTCTTTTTCTCTTATACGTTTTACTGTACTTAAAAAATTCTAGTTTTCATCTGTTTTAGGTTAAATCATTTATTGAAAGTATCTAACGTCACTCAATGTTTTTGGTATAGCATGGGAATCGAAACCGGGCGAAGGGCAAGGGGATGTTTTTTTTTTAACTGAAATAAAATATTTCCCGTACTACATTGTAAAATCTAAATCCAGAATTTTTGTTTTTACATATCTTTTTTTTTCAAAGTGCGTTAAGTGTCTCCAAGGTAAAATATATTGATGTAAACTCTTAACGCACTTTGAAAAAAATTTTCAAAGTGCGTTGAGTTGGTCCCAAATTTAACGCACTCTGAAAATTTTTTTCAAAGTGCGTTGATTTTGTCTCAGTTTTAACGCACTTTGAAAAATTTTTTCAAAGTGCGTAATTTTTTCAAAGTGCGTTGCCACACTGCTGTCTAACAATATGTACACGTATATCACGTGAAAAAAACACAATGCTTTATTGACACATAGCACCTACATGAACGTCTCTTCGAACAATGGTTTAGGCCGATGTATTATAAGTTGACATAAGGCTTCATAAAGCAAATTTTGTAGATGTGAGCATAGAAATGAAAGATTATACATCATTTTAAATATTTCTTCCATGAATCTCAAAAAAGAAATGATAATAAGTTTCCAAGGGACAATTCAAGTTGGTCTTTATTTTCAACACATCTGAGTACTTGTAGTAGCCCACAATGTATTGCAACTCTTCTACTTCTTCTTCTTTACTTGTAAGAGGTCACCGATCCATCACACAAGTTTGACGTCAGACAAGAGGTGCATTTTAAAAGTTTAAAAATCATCTATTTACAGCTTTAGTGCAGGATAAAACAGGTTTGGCTCTGGTATTTATTTCAGATGTACTACGAGTCTGGTCTTAAAAGCCCCATAGTTATCTATATTCAATATATCGGGTGGTAGATCGTTCCAATCCCTGATAGTTCTGGAAAAGAAGCTGTTCTTACACTCATTCATCAGTAGGTAAAGTAAACAGATAGCTAATTTACATGCAAATTTGTTCTGACGTCAGAAAATCTAGTGGTTTCGACCTGTTGATGGGGCTTGCTAAAATTTTGTGTGCTGATTTTCATTTTACTCATCGATTGGATGCTTCATTTCAATGGAATCAATACTAATTTGCATATGAAACCCAGAATACAAAAATATCCTGAGAATACTGGCCAATCACATTGAATGATTGTTCACCAGTGCGGCATTTGTACTCACCAGAAACACATGGTCAGTCAAAGCCCGATCTCTGTCCTCAAAAGAGCATGTATTATATTTGTTATGATTTGATCGGATGGTTTTATATACGTATAAGAAAATTCAAAGAATGGAATTAGTAAGGCTACTCTGCTACTGTTGTACTATGTAGCTATCAATATCATCATTATAGGTTGTAAACTTGTTTTGTCTGTCCACGTGTAGTTAATGTTTACTGCATGCTAGTAAACATGTGATTCAATACGATTGGTCAGTATTGTCAGTGGTATTGTTGAGTTCTATGTTTCATAAGCAAAGTATTTTTGATTCCATTGAAATCAAACATCCAATCGATGAGTAAAATGATAATCAGCATACAAAAGGTTAGCACGCCCTATCAAGCAAAATGTCAAGCTGTTTGTAAAACGATAATATTTTAAGACTGTTATTTCAAGTAAACATGGAAACATAAGGAATCACTGTCTAGTTAGGAGACTACGCCAGGGACATCAACAATAGTGGGAAACATGGAATAATTTGCATAACGGGCATTCTTTAAACCAAAGACACAAAACAACCTGCGATTCTTTGTAACGAACGTCGCATTAATCGAATATTCTAAAGCGCTCGTGCATGAAAAACCAGTTTCTCTAGATACGAAAATTTACGGAAAGTACCGAAGTAAAAACGTAAAGAAACTAGATATCATTGAGATGGTGGCCATCTCAAAGGGCCCCGCTTTTAGCAATGAACATGAAAATGTAACGTAGCTGAAAAGGGTTTATATTGAAGGTGTTTGAGATTAAAGGGGACAAAAAGTATTACTCCCTGAAAAGTAATATTTTTGACCTTCACACTTGACCTTGAAACTCTGCTCAAGGTCACTGCACACCCTTTACCCAAAAGGCACTCTGTGCGTGAAGTATGAACCAGATTGGGCCGAGGGGAGAGAAGATATGATCCGGACAAGGATTATTCATATAATTCTGCTATGACCTTGACCTTTGACCTAGAAACATGGTTCAAGGTCACTGCCCACTGGTTACCCAAAGGCACTCTGTGGGTGAAGTTTGAGCAAGATTGGACCAAGGAGAAAGAAGACATGATCCAGACAAAGATTTTTCATATAATCTGCTATGACCTTGACCTTTGACCTAGAAACATGTTTCAAGGTCACTGCACACTGGTTACCCAAAGGCAATCTGGGGTGAAGTATGAGCCAGATTGGGCCAAGGAGAGAGAAGATATGATCCGGACAAGGATTTTTCATATAAATCTGCTATGACCCTGATCTTTGACCTAGAAATCATGGTTCAAGGTCATTGCACACCAGCTACCCAAAGGCATTCTGTGCGTGAAGTATGAGCCAGATTGGGCCCAGGAGAGAGAAGATAAGATCTGGACAATGATTTTTCATATAATTCTATGACCTTGACCTTTGATCTAGAAACATGGTTCAAGGTCACCACTGCACACCAGTAACCCAAAGACAATTTGTGGGTGAAGTATGAGCCAGATTGGGCCAAGGAGAGAGAAGATATGCTCCGGACAAGAGATCTCAGACGGACAAACGGACGGACGGACGGAAAGACTGATCACTATAGAGCGCCCGCCGAGCGGGGCCCTAATAAATCCAATTGCGGCTCGATATTGTTGGATAGTATTACCTATTTTGGGTTAAAAAAAAAAAGATTTGCGATCTTCGTAAAAATAAGCAAGTGGGCCACGAGAAAAAAGTTTCGAACACGGGCACATGATTTGGTTGCAATAGAGAACAAAAGCAAGAGGCCCATGGGCCACATTGCTCACCTGATTAACTTGGTTGATGCAGTTCTTTACCAGATTTTGCTTATTGTTATACCTACTGTTGCTCCCTACCCCCCCCCCCCTCTCCTGTAATGACTTTAATACTTTAGAATCTACACTACCCAGGATGCTTCCACATAAGTTTCAGCTTTCCTGACCCAGTGGTTCTTGAGAAGAAAATTTTACAGATTTTTCATATATATTTCTGGGTAAAACTTGTATTCCCTATTGTGGCCCGTCTAATCCCTGGGGTCATGATTTAAAGAATTTACAATTTACACTACCCCAGGATGCTTCCATAAAAGTTTCAGCTTCACTGGCCCAGTGGTTCTTTAGAAGAACATTTTTGAAATATTTTTCTACATATTTCTATGTAAAGCTTGGATTCCTATTGTGGCCCTGCCCTAGCCTCAGGGGTTATCATTTTAACAATTTTGATTGAACACTAACCAAGAATGCTTCCACATGAGTTTCAGCTCCACCGGCCCAGTGGTTCTTGAGAAGAAGATTTTTTAATGAATTTTTCTATGTAAAACTTGGATTCCCTTCTGTGGCCCTGCTCTACCCTGGGGATCATGTTTTAATAATTTAGAATAAGCACACCCTCAGGATGCTTCCACATAAGTTTCAGCTTTCTTAGCCCAGTGGTTCTTTAGAAGAAGATTTTTGAAAGATATTTTGTATATATTTCTATGTAAAACTTGTATTCCCTATTGTGGCCCCGTCCTATCCCTGGCGGTCATGATTTAAAGAATTTACAATTATCACTACCCCTGGATGCTTCCATAAAAGTTTCAGCTTCACTGGCCCAGTGTTTTTTTAGAAAAAGATTTTTGAAATATTTTCTTCATATTTCTATGTAAAACTTGGATTCCCTATTGTGGTCCCGCCCTAGCCACAGGGGTCATGATTTTAACAATTTTGATTGTACACTAACCAAGGATGCTTCCACATAAGTTTCAGCTCCACTTGCTCAATGGTTCTTAAGAAGATTTTTTAATGACCCCAACATATTTTTCCATTTGAAGAGGTATAATTGCAAGGTGAAACATATAGATATTATGGTTAATTATGTTCCCCAAACGAAGTTGTTAAGGTCTTCCGTCTTCACGGAAGACCTTATAGTGATTCTACTGTTTCTTATTAGGGTCTTCCGTCTTCAGCAGAAGAGCTTCTATTATTGTAAAGTTTCTTTTTAGGGTCTTTCGTCTTCAGCGGAAGACCCTTCTATTATTCTTCGGTTTCTTTTTCACTTTTATTATTATTATTAGGGTCTTCCGTCTTCAGCGGAAGACCCATCTATTATTCTTCGGTTTCTTTTTCACTTTTATTAGGGTCTTCCGTCTTCAGCGGAAGACCCTTCTATTATTCTATTGTTTCTTTTTCACTTTTATTCTTTTTTTTTCTTTACAAATTTTGTGCAGAGGATTTCTCGGTGATGGCTCGTTCGATTTTGTTCAAATTTTCAGGGTTAATGCATCTTTATCTGAAGTTAATTCCGGCATTTTCGTTTTTGATAAATCACTTCCGGTAAGAAGTTATCGCCCTTTTATCGAATTTTAAGTGACCATTTTGTCGACTCAAAAACTCAAAAACCACAAAAGCTAGAGTGCTGAACTTTTTAGTGATAGTAGAGGACATGTTGTAGTTGTGCACCTGGGTTTTCAAATTTTCCGGAAATGCCTAGTATGGAAGTTCGGTAGGGGTAAAAAATTAGGACAAAATTAATGAGTGAATTTTCGAGACCTTTTGTATCATATCTTCTAAGATATAACTATTATGTGAAAACATATTGAACAATATTTGTGCATAATAACAAGGTTTTTGATATAATATCAAGAAAAAAGTGCTGACTCATCAAATTAAGGGCTGAAAGGGGCCAAAAGTCTTTATTTCATAACTTTTCAACAGTCAATATTTTGTTATACATTACTGAAGCAGAAACATTTATCTCAACACTCTACAACTATATTTTATGATTTTTATGTCATATGATACATAAATAGGGGCCACAAGGGGCCAGAATGCTAAATCTTTGACGCTTTATATCTCGAAAGGGGAAAATATTTTGATAAGTGATATTGAACAAAAGATGTTCAAAACAATGATCTGAACAATATACAACTTTTCATTTTTCGCTAAACATCCCCATTAAGGAGTTGAAGGGTTGGCCCCTAAATATTTCTTTTGCAAATAACTCGAAAACGAAAAACAATCTCTGAATAGTTGTTAAACAAAAGTGTTCAATATCCTAAGAGCTTTAAGGTAAAATCAAGAAAAAGGGGCTTGGCGCTCAAATTAGGGGCCAATAGGGGCCAGACGTCTTCAATCGATAACTCTTTAGCAGGTGATATTTTGTTATACAGTACTGAAGCAAAGATGTTGATCTCAACAATTTACAATTATATATTATGATTTTTATGTCGTGTGGTACATAATTAGGGGCCACAAGGGGCCAGAATGCTAAATCGTTGACGCTTTATATCTCGAAAGTGAGAAATATTTTGATCAGTCATATTGAACAAAAGATGTTCAAAATAATCTTCTGATCAATACGCAACCTTTCATTTTTTGCTAAACGTCCCCGTTAGGGAGTTGAAGGGTTGCCCCCTAAATATTTCTTTTGCAAATAACTCAAAAACAAAAAAGAATCTCTGAATAGTTGTTGAACAAAAAGTGTTCAAAATCCTAAGAGCTTTAAGATGAAATCAAGAAAAAGGGGCTGGGCGCTCAAATTAGGGGCCAAGAGGGGCCAAAGTCTTCAATGAATAACTCTTTATGAGTTAATATTTTGTAATGCATTACTGAAGTAAAGATGTTTATCTCAACGATTTACAATTATATATTATGATTTTTATGTTGTATGGAACATAATTAGGGGCCATAAGGGGCCAGAATGCTAAATCTTTGATGTTTTATATCTCGAAAGTGAGAAATATTTTGATAAGTAATATTGAACAAAAGATGTTCATAATCATGTTTTGAACAATATGCAACCTTTCATTTTTCGCTAAACGTCCCCATTAAGGAGTTTAATTGTTGGCCCCTAAATATTTCTTATGCAAATAACTCGAAAGCGAAAAAGAATCTCTGAATAATTGTTGAACAAAAGGTGATCAAAATCCTGAGAGCTTTAAAATGAAATCAAGAAAAAGGGACTGATCCCTAATATTAGGGGCCGTGAGGGGTCAAAAGTCGATTTTTTAAGTCTTTATTGTTCAATGTCTTTTTACAGATTATGGAAAATCATTATTTTAGAATAAAAAATCTCAACCAAAATCTTATCTCATCTCATCGAGAATCGGACGGAAGACCCACTCGTTGCTCGCAACGAGATCAGATTTCTCGGAGATGCCTCGTTCGATTTGCTTCAAATTTTTCACGGTCGATGCGTTGTCATCTGAAGTTAATTCCGGCAAGTCATTTTTTTGAAATTCACTTTCGATCGGAAGTTATCGCCCTTTGATCGAAATTTAGAGGACCTCCTTGTCTGTGGTGGAACTCAAAAACGGCTCAAGCTAGAAAGCTGAAATTTTTAGTGATGATAAACGACATGTTGCCATGTTGCACCTGGGTCGGGATATTTTCCGGGAGTGCCTAGTATGGAAGCTCCATAGGGGTCAAAATTTAGGACACGTTTTTTGAGTGATTTTTTGTGACATTTTGCATCATATCTTTTAAAATATAATTAATTTGTAAGAACATACTGAACAACATTTGTGCAAAATATGAAGATCTTTAATATGATATCAAGAAAAATGTGCTGACTCATCAAATTAGGGGCTGAAAGGGGCCAACAGTTATAATTCAATAACTATTTTAAAGTCAATAATTTGATATACATTACTGAAGCAAAAATGTTAATCTCAACAATGTACAACTATATATTATGATTTCTATATCGTATGGAACATAATTAGGGGCCATAAGGGGCCAGAATGCTAAATCTTTGACGCTTTTTATCTCGAAAGTAAGAAACATTTTGATAAGTAATATTGAACAAAAGATGTTCAAAATCATGTTCTAAACAGTATGCAACCTTTCATTTTTCGCTAAACGTCCCCATTAAGGAGTTTAATTGTTGGCCCCTAAATATTTCTTTTGCTAATATCTCGAAAACGAAAATGAATCTCTGAATAGTTGTTGAACAAAAAGTGTTCGAAAATCTTGAGAGTTTTAAGATAAAATCAAGAAAAAGGGGCTGGGCACTCAAATTAGGGGCTGACAGGGGCCAAAACTCTTCAATCGATAACTCTTTATCAGTCAATATTTTGTTATACACTACTGAAGCAAATATGTTTATCTCAATAACCTACAACTATATATTATGATTTTAATGTCGTATGTTACATAGTAAGGGGCCATAAGGGGCCAAAATGCTAAATCATTGAGGCTTCATATCTCAAATTTGGGGAATATTTTGCTAAGTAATATTGAACAAAAGATGTTGAAAATCAAGTTCTGAACAAATTGCAACCTTTCATTTTTCGCTAAACGTCCCCATTAAGGAGTTGAAGGGTTGGCCCCTAAGTATTTCTTATGCAAATAACTCGAAAACGAAAAAGAATCTCTGAATAGTTGTTGAACAAAAAGTGATCAAAATCCTGAGAGACTGAAGATGATATAAAGAAAAAAGGGCTGATCCCTAATATTAGGGGCCATGAGGGGCCAAAAGTCGATTTTAAAGTCTTTATTGTTTAATGTCTTTTTACAGATTATGGAAAATCATTATTTTAGAATGAAAATCTTAATCAAAATCTTCTCTGTTCTCATCAAGAATCGGACGGAAGACCCACTCGTTGCTCGCAACGAGATCATATCTAGTTAAGGTCTTCCGTCTTCAGCGGAAGACCTTCTTGTTATTCGTTTGTTTCTTTTCCACTGTTTTTCTTATTATTTTTTTTCTTACCGATTTTGTGCACGCGATTTCTCAAAAACGGCTCGTTAGATTTTTTGAAACTTTCAGGTCTTATAGAACATTAAAAAATCTCGATACCCTTTTTTTTTATTTTGATGACGTCACTTCCGGTTCGGAGATTTTTCGCAGTTTTGTGATTTTTAAGGGTCAGTTTGTCCGTCGCTCTTCTTAAAAACCGCTCATCACAGGAAGATGAAACCTTTTCAGGAAGATAGAGCAACATATGTAGATTTGCATTGTGTTGTTAACTTTCACCGGAAGTACTGCACGTTAACTCTCGGTATGGACTGAAGAAAAGTCATATTGAGAGTTTCAAAATTTCTAACACTTTTTCTATTATATCATTTTACTTGTAAATATTTTGTTAAAACATATAGAACAAAAGTTGTGAAGAATTCTGAGATCTTTCAATTGATATCTCGAAAAAAGGACTGGCCCCTAAAATAAGGGATCTAGAGGGGCCAAAAGTTTTTACTTGATATCTCAAAAAGTATTGAGAATTTGTAATACGTCAAAGAAGCAAAGTTGTTCAAAATGTCAAGCTTAATCTATTTGTGTCGTCAATATACGTCCGGCATCGTCACTTCCGGTCAAATCGGAAGTAGTCAAAACGCATATTTTTGCCGTTCTTGTCAAGTTTTTGGGAAACATATGTCTCTGGAAGCATAAAAATTAATTTTCCGTCCGTCGTCATCACTTCCGGTTAAACTGGAAGTAGCAAAAATTTGCATATTTTTGCATTAATTAACATAGCTTTAGAGGATTCAAACCAATTTTAGGCGTTATTTCTCATTTTTGTTAAAAATTAAAGCTACTTCCGGTCAAACAGGACGGAAGACCTACTCGTTGCTTTGCAACGAGCTCGGCTCTAGTTATTATTATTATTATTGTTTTTTTCTTACCGATTTTGTGCACGCGAGTTCTCGAAAACGGCTCACTCGATTTTCATGAAACTTTCAGGACTGATAGAGCATGAAAAAAACTAGATTTTTTTGTTTTGTTGACGTCACTTCCGATTTTGAGATTTCCGCGTTGTAGTGATTTTCAGAGGGTCAATTTGTCCGGCAGTTTTCTGAAAAACCACTCAACACAGAAGCATGAAATTTTCAGTGATGCTAGAGCAACCTTTGAAGAAGTGAATTTCGTATATCACAACCACCGGAAGTACGAAGTGCCGACGCTCGCTATGGCCCGAAAATAGTCCTATCAAGAATTTCAAAATTTTTAACACCTTTTCTACGATAACTTTTTACCTAGAAATATTTTGTTAAAACATGTAGAACAAAAAAAGTATAGAATTCTAAGATCTTTCAAATAATACCTCGAAAAAAGGGCTGGCCCCTCAAATCAGGGGCTGAGAGGGGCCGAAAGTTTTTCCTTTATATCTCAAAAAGTATTTATAATTTGTAATATGTCAAAGTAGCAAAGTTGTTCAAAATGTCAAGCTTAATCTATTGGAGTCGTCAAAACACTCCGGCGTTGTCACTTCCGGCCAAACCGGAAGTAGTCGGAACACGCGTTTTTTTGCCGTTCTTGACAAGTTTTTGGGTTACATAAGTCTCTGGTAGCATAAAAAGTAATTTTTCCGTCCGTCGTTGTTACTTCCGGTCAAACCAGAAGTAGCAAAAAATGGCTTATTTTGAATGTTTTGATGCAAAATTGAAAATTATAAAGTCACTGGAGACTACTTAGCTCGTTGCTTTCTTTTATTCCGTCACTTCCGGCACTTCCGGTCAAAACCGGACGGAAGACCTACTCGTTGCTTTGCAACGAGCTTTGATCTAGTTATTATTATTATTATATTATTCTTTTTTCTCCTTACCAAATTTGTGCAGAAGATTTCTCGAAGATGGCTCGATCGATTTCGTTCAAATTTTCAGATCTTATGTGTTTCTATCTGTAGTTTGTACCGGCGCTTCGATTTTGAAAAAATCACTTCCGGTCGGGAGTTATCGCCCTTTGATCAAAATTTAGATGACCTCCATGTCTGTGATGGAACTCAAAAACGGCTTAAGCTAGAAAGCTGAAATTTTCAGGAATGATAGAGGACATGTTGCCATATTGCACCTGGGTCAGGATACTTCCCGGAAGTAATTATGTCGATATTGCAATTGTACGCATGTTTTTGTTGTCCAGAATATTTCTCGGAGATAGCTGGAACAATATTCCTGAAACTTTCCTCAAAGGACAACCACTGGTTGTAGTTGTGTTGTGTGGTCATTCAATTTCAAAATGGCTACCGTTGTCATTAAAACCTGCAAAAAGCGACGAATTATGTCCGCGAGTGTTCTCTCTTGTCCCTTGAACATTCGTCATGAAACTAGTGATTAGTAATTGTAGTTGTGCGATTCGCATTTAAAATTTAAAATTTTCAAATAATCGATTATTGCCATGGAAACCAGGGGAAAGTGAAAATACTTTAACTTTGATTTTTATATCAAAGTACTGAAAGGACTGATACGAATTGATGGTTGTCCAAACTCAGCTAATGGGTATTGTTTTAGTGATGCAAAAAATGAAAGTCTTGTCCGCAATATCATCAATAGTTGCCATAGAAATAGGAGGACAGTTCGGGGCGACATACGCTATTGCTTGCAATAGCAGACTCTTTAGTTAAGGTCTTCCGTTTCCAACGGAAGACCTTATTGTTTTCGTTCGGTTTCTTTTTCCCTATTTTTATTTTTTTCTTACCGATTTTTGTGCACGCGAGTTCTCGGAAACGGCTCGGTCTATTTTCACGAAACTTTCAGATCTGATAGATATTGCTATGAACCTTATTGGAAATTTTTTATATTGATGACGTCACTTCCGGCCGTAAGATATTGACGATTTTCTGATTTTAAGACGGTCAGATTGCCCTGGTAACTCCTCCTAAACGACTTCAGATATTGAGTCAAGATTTTCAGTGAGAGTAAAGGAAGGTTTGCTGAGTTGCATATGCGTGTCCAATTTTTTCTAGCGTAAAAGGCACCGGAGCTCGGTAGGGCCCAAAAAATGTCTCAAAACATCTCACAAAATTTGACACCTTTTGTTTCATATCGTTTTACCTGTTCATAGTTTGTTAAAATATATTAAAGAGAAGTTGTGCAGAATGTTAAAAGCTTTTATATAATACCAATAAAAAGGGGCTGACCCCTCCAATTAGGGTCTAAAAAGGGCCAAAAGTCCTTTATAGATATCTCTTTAATGAACAAAACTTTGTATAAATTACTGAAGCAAAAATATTCCTCTTAACAATTTGCAACAATATATTTTAAAAAATTGATCATATGTCACGTAATCAGGGGTTATAAGGGATCAAAAAGCTAAATTTGTTTATTCTTTATACCTCCAAAGGGAGAAATATTTTGATAAGCAGTATTGAAAAAAAATGTTCAGAATCGTATTCTAAACAATACGCAACCATTCAATTTTTGCAAAACGGCCCCATTAAGGACTTATAGGGCTGGCCCCTATATATTTATATTCTGCAAAGCTCGAAAACGAAAAGAACTTTCTGAATAATATGAATAAAAAATCTTTCAAATCATGAGCCTTATCATTTGATATGAAGGAAAAGGGGCTGACCCCTCAAATAAGGGGCCTAGATGGGCCAAAAGACTTTCATCTATAACTCTTTGATTATCAATGTTTTGTTATAAATCACTGAAGGAAAAATGTTTATCTTAACAATTTGAAACAATATACTGAAAAATTATTATCATATGTTACGTAATAAGGGGCCATAATAGGGGCCAAAATGCTAAATCTTCGCTTCTTCATACCTCCAAAGGGAGTAATTTATTGATAAGCAATACTGAATAAAAGATGTTCAGAATCGTATTCTTAACAATATTCAACCATTCAACTTTTGCAAAACGACCCCATTAATTATAAGGACTTGAAGGGCTGGTCCCTATATATTTCTATTCTGCATAGCTCGGAAACGAAAAGAAATTTCTGAATAGTGGTTCAACAAAAAAAATCTTTCAAATATTGAAATTTACTAGTTGAAATGAAGGTAAATGGTCTGACCCCTTAAATTAAGGACCCAGAAGGGCCAAGAAACTTTCATTTATAGCTTTTTTAAAATGTTATATAAATCAAAAAATTAAATCACATGAGAGAAATCTTGTAATCATCATGTTTTCACAAAAATCATAGTCAAAATCATATCTCATCTTATCGAAAAATCGGACGGAAGACCTACTCGTTCCTCGTAACGAGATCTCATCTATACGGAAGACCTTATAGTGATTCTACTGTTTCTTATCATTATTATTTTTCCGTACATCTAATTTTGTGCACGCGATTTGTCGAGGACTGCTGGACGGATTTTCATGAAATTTGCAGGAATAATGTGTTGTTATCTGAAGTTATGTTATCCGAGAGATTTTTTGGAAATTCCTTTCTTGTGCCAAGTTACGGACAGTTTTCTGATTTTAAAATGACATTTTGTCCAGGGTTAATCTCAAGAACGGCAAAAGATATCACTGTGAAACTTTCAGGGATTATAGATCGTGATAAGTACTATCCAGGACGCGATCTTTTGTTCGTCATCTCGATTTCCGGTCGTTACCAGATGAGAATTTAAAAAGTCGAATTTTCTAACTTTTTTGTCTTTCAATATTTTTAATTATTTTAGTATGGTTAATAGACACCCTTTTAATTAGATTAAAGATGTATATGCCGTATTAGTGTTTTATTTTTTAAGGAAATGAATATATGTGGTGTCTCATCAAGTTATATAAGTTATATACGTTCTGCAAATAAGACACTTCCACTCCATCACTTTTAAAAGTTATGAAATATTATTTGGTAAAAATTATTTACTCTCCCAGTCGGATATTAAACCGCTTCTTGTTGAAATATTCATGATCACGTGATCTCGCAGCTCACAGCAGCCGAAAAGCATGATGGTCTACTACGTTTTTTTTTACTACAAACACGTGGGTTAGGAAAATAGGATGCGATTTCATATAACTGGTGGAAAGGCAATTAACCAATTTTTTTTTTAAAGTGTTTGAGAAAAATAGGAAGAATAGGTACTAATTGAGAATTCCCATGCTCACATTAACAAACAAATTCAGTTTTTCTTGTTATTTGCCATGT
>NW_026919001.1:0-15253 GCF_032062105.1 Saccostrea cuccullata | reverse complement strand
ATATACCAATTGCTAGTCCATTGTTCATACAATGAATTGAAGACGGATTTTTTTCGTTATTTCCTGATCATGACAAGGAGCACACGGCGGGTGTGACCGGTCAGCAGGGGATGCTTACTACTCCATGGCACCTGATCCCACCTATGATGTTTCGGAGGTCCTTGTTTGCTGTATCGTTTAATGGGACTTTCAGATTGATTACGTTTATTTATCTCCATTCAGTTAAAATCAGTTGTGTATCAAAACAAAAGGAAATTTAACCTATTATGGTACAGAATTTTAAAAAAAAATAACCGAAAAGGGACATGTTGCTGCAGCAAGATTTAATTGTAAAACTCAAAAACATCATAGCATTTTGTGGTCTTCATCACCATACCTGCCAAATAATGAATATTTAGTGAATAAAAGAGTTATTCATGTAATTGCTTGTAGTGGAATGTTGTCTGTTCATTAAGTCAGATTTTCAAAGGTAGCTAAAATTGGTACCATTAACCAAAGTAATCGCGACAGATGCCTACAGAACATATATACATTTATTGAATCGGAATATGAAGACAGTATTAAAATGGCGCTATGGGGAGAGGTAGGATGCAGCGATGATGATGGAATTAACATTATGACAGATGCTCGTCATGGATGGCGAAAAAATGCCAAAGGCTCGAGTGTTGTCGCATTAGGAGAGAAAACACACCAAGTAATAAAGAATCCAGTATCTCAAAGACACGAGAAACTTGGAACAGAGAGAATTTACAACTATCTTGATGAGCAAGGTGTTTCAGTTGATATCCATATCCATGATCGAAATATCTCCATCAAAAAATTTGTTCGAGAATAAGGAGGAATAACAAATCAAAATGATAGTGAGTTAAAAAGTATTAAAAAGAAAATCGAAAAAAATTCAAGTGGACCGGCATCTCAGAAGGGGAAAACTTGGTCTGAATATCTCTATGATAAAGTCGAGCCAGTTGCCACTCACTGCCACTGGGCAATAAGAAACTGCGATCAGAATCCCCCAAAATTACAAGCTCTCCTTTTGAATACCATTGAACATTATAAAAGAAATCATTCTGATTGTCATCCTACATCACGGTGCAAAACAGATTCAAATTATGAGCCATCAAGACTTGTACTCTGTGATAAAGTGTCAGAAAAATTGTTACGTGGTGTAATAACTAGTTAAAATTTATATAAATATCCAAAGGATTATGTACTTGCAAAGGATACTTATTATGGAGAAAGCTTCAACAATACTATGAACATGTTTCAGGACAAAAGAATTGCATTTAGTGACAAGGGATACAGAGCGCGTTCAAATCTAGCAGTCTGTCATTGGAACGAAAATGTGGACCAAGTTACCTCTGTATGGAATCCACCCAGAGCAAATGCCCAACGAAGTAGAAAAGGAAAAAAGATCTACAAAGCCCCTACATTCAGCTACAGAGACAACATCTGGAAAAGACAAATATCTGCACTTTTCATGCAGAGTTGAATCATAAATCATGTAAAGTAACTTATAAATATATTTCTTATTTCTTGAAAAATCAAAGGGTGGAATCGAAAATATACTGGTGATTACAGATCATTTCACTAGATATGCAACGGCTGTGCCAACAAAGAACCAACTTGCTAGAACAACTGCAAAAGTATTATTTAAAATTTCATATGTCAATATGTTTTTCCGAAAGATTACATTCATATCAGGGAAGAAATTTTGAAAGTTAAGTTATTAAATAACTTTATAAATTAGCAGGTGTAAGTAAATCACGTACAACACCATATTACCGCATGCTTAAAATGTTGGGAAAATTATAAGAAAAATAATCAAATGTTACGATCTACCGTTGGTTCATGCATATTGTCACGACAGCCGTCGTGCTCTGTTCAGTCAGACACAAGATTTTTTTTTACAATTTTTTATCTATGAATAAAATCAATAAAAAAACCAATATTTTCAGACACATTTTACAAAAATTATCTACAAAAAATATCACTTTAAGTCTTTATATGTCCATATCCATTCCAGTGTACAACGCGAGACCGCGTCCTGACACTCCCCGTTTTACGACGGACTCCCGCCAACTGGCTCCCGGTGGGTTCCGGTCCAGGTAACGCTGGTACTACGTGTCCAACCAAAATGGCTCATATAGATAGAATATGTCTGGAATATCTCTGGAATCTTTAATATTTTAAGTTGCAAGTTACGTATACTAAAAATAACACGTCAACATTGACTACAGTTGCACTTATGGCACACCATACAAAACAGTACCGGTAATTCTAACTGAACACTTCATAATAAGAAAAACGTTAAGAATACACAGCATCTTAACAAAAGTGGTTTTAACTATTAAACCCACAACACCGACTTTATAAGCGGCAAAACAAAATAGCCTTTGTTCGTACATAACTTAGTACATTGCACAAAAATAGAAAAATACACGCATGAGTAACTCTACCCAGCAAAACATATTTGTACGTTAACAGTGAGAAAAACATTACTTAACTCAAATCCGTACATTGCTTTACTTTTTACATGTATTTCTCAAAACTTATATATAAAATAAAAAACAAACTTACCCCTTATGGAGAAATAGTTACCTTTGAAAATCTATTCTACACATCTTGTACATGTAGTACTTCAAGCATGGCATGTAAAAATCTATGAAAACGTGGACCCCGGCTACTTGGACAGCTATGCAGCCATTTAAATATCTAAACAATACATCGTACATGTAACTTTTTTCAGAGCCAACTCCCTTTAACTTCCAATATTTTCCTATGTTTCCATGCTATGGATATACTGTAGTAAAAAGTGGGGGGGGGGGGGGGGCAAACATCTTTTCAATGCATTTCCTATAGTAAAGGTAATGTTGGGGAAAAAATGTTGCTTCGTGCCTAAGATGAACATCTGAGATTAAATGGTTTTACATTTAACACATTTAATATGTCGGATTTTAGTAGCCCTACATCAAGGTTAGAAGATACTTCTTCCAGGTCAGTGGTTCTTTTAATTGGAATATCCAATGGATATTATCCGAAATGTGTGATAATTTGTCGCGAGATTGTACATCGAGCCCGTCTACTATTCAGCAAGGTAAAAGACGTTCCACTTGATTTAAAAATCCTCCTAATGGATATGGAGAGTGGGTTATAGGTGAGCATGAGGCTCAAGTATGGTATGTCTAGGAGGAAAATGTCACAGGAATCTTACAGACAGGAATTACTTAGATTTCAGATAGTTAGTTGTATATAATTTTGGGACAGAGTATTATTTCAGTATATCTGTAGTTTGTATAGCTAAGATGTACTGATAGTTGATAGTTTTATGACTTATAAGATCGCTAGTTAATCATATTACTTATATTTTAAGATAAGCAAGCCAAGGAAAATGGAAGATATTATGAATAAATGATGAACTCCAACGATGTTATAAATTAACGAATCACCCTCAATCCAAAGTAGATAATATAAACCAACGTGTGGGCGCCATTGTCACAGCCTAGTTTTGTTATTTTAGAAATTGTAGTTGTAGAAATAAACAAAAACACGGCTGCTGGGTTCGATGTCTTTTATATAATATTTTACGTAAGAACAGAAAAAGAAGAGGGTGACCGTAATCCTAGACTAAATTCCACAATATCGTAAGATAAATTTGTGATGGGAAGAGAGAAGCGTTTTCTCTCCACAAAGTCTAAGGTTGGAGTGTTCGAAAAATTAGTATTGGCGCGAATGCGCAGGAGACATAGAAAAACCAGTTTGACCACTCGCACGCTCGGATACTCTCACTGACCATACACCCGTATAAATGAAGGAATGAACAAGGCATTGAATGAACGTAGTAAATTCCGTAGTGATGATGGAATTCACTAGTTACTATAATAAAATGCCTGATAATAATATATGAAAATGATATGAATGATAATTAGTAATATTAATAAATTAATTATAATTCACCCTGTGACATATTCTTTCTTTGTTTCGTCGTACAGAACTAAAGTTTCGTCACGACTGTCAGTTAATAAATCTTCTAAATACTGTACACTAAATTTCAGTTCATCATTATTGTCTTTCAACTCCTTGTTGGTCACCTCTAGGTCATCTATTTTGTTGTTTGATGGTTTGTTACAACGCACTTTGAAAAATTACGCACTTTGAAAAAATTTTTCAAAGTGCGTTAAGTTTTTTGGGACCAGGTTAACGCACTTTGAAAAAATTTTTCAAAGTGCGTTGAATTCGGGACCAAATCAACGCACTTTGAAAAATTTTTTCAAAGTGCGTTAAAATTGTACATCATAATTTTACACCATGTAAAAATTTAACGCACTTTGAAAAAATTTTCATGAAACAAAAGGAATTAGACTTATATTTTAGAAATAGACAACAGTATTATCCCCTTGCAACGTATGATGGGATATAGTGATGCGATTATATGTGTTATTACTTTATGTGTATGTTAGTTTTTTCTGTGTGGAATTGACGTACCGGGTAATTTGTATCGGGATCTTTTTTGGAAGGAATGCTCCGCTTTGCAGTGCCCTTACTTTGATGTGTTTTTTTTTTTTCTAAAAACTGATGGATTGAAGAAAACCAAGAAACGGAAAACGAAGAAAAGCTGGCTGAATTAAGGTCTATCAGCTCAACTCTTTATCATTCCCACCTAGATATATCTATTTCTATAACTCGTAACCTTAAGTGTCAATGATATTTGAAAAAAAGAGCATTCTAAATACAGTATAAGAACTGTATAAGGAAGTCTGTAGTAAATCGAAATTTTGTTACTTTAAATCTCAAAGTCTATTTATGTTCATTTTCAGGAAAATCAGAATATTAATTACTAGCTGTAAATTCCTTATTTTTCGCGAGTGTTTTTTTATCGCGAACTGGCTCTCAAACGTCAAATCGCTAGAATTATAATTCGCGAATGAACGGTTTATTAACAGATTTTACATAGATTTAAGCACCAGAAAAATAAAAGCGAGAAATATTTTTTTCGCGAGTGATACTTCTCGCGAAATTACGCAGAAATTAATTCCTTGCTTATATTAAGGAATCTACGGTACCTATCTGCTTTTCGATGTTAATTTGATACCATATCTGATAATCTCTCTGTTAAACTCCAGGTGTTTAAAAACACAAGTTTTGCCAAAATTATAGAGTAATTTCTCTTTGGATCCCAAATAAGTTAGGTTTTATGAAAATTCATATAAAATATCTATATTTTTTTTTAGAATCATTCCAATATGTTAACATTTGTGAATTGACTAAGAGATAAGCGGAAGAACAATACTATCGTTCGTAGTTCTTTACGACATTGAATGTTGACCTTTTGACCCCAAATTCAAAGGGGGTCTTCCCAAGGCCACAGGGATTCTGTTATGTTAAATTTCATTGCAAATGTTCAAAGGGTTGGCGAGATATCGTGTGGAAACGAAAGCGTGAATATCTAGAATTTTTTGCAGAATCATTCCAATATGTTAACATTTGTCAGAATTGACTAAGAGATAGGCGGAAGAACAGTACTATCGTTCGTAGTTCTTTACGACATTGAATGTTGACCTTTTGACCCCAAATTCAAAGGGGGTCTTCCCAAGGCCACAGGGATTCTGTTATGTTAAATTTCATTGCAAATGTTAAAAGGGTTGGCGAGATATCGTGTGGAAACGAAAGCGTGAATATCTAGAATTTTTTTTAGAATCATTCCAATATGTTAACATTTGAGAATTGACTAAGAGATAGGCGGAAGAACAATACTATCGTTAGTAGTTCTTTACGACATTGAATGTTGACCTTTTGACCCCAAATTCAAAGGGGGTCTTCCCAAGGCCACGGGGATTCTGTTATGTTAAATTTCATTGCAAATGTTCAAAGGGTTAGCGAGATATCGTGTGGAAACGAAAGCGTTACAGAAAGATGGATGGACGGACAGCTAGACGGACGGACTGACAGATAGACCCAAACTAATACCTCCCACTTTTCAAGCTGGGGACAAAAAGTATCAAATCAGGTTCAAATGATAATTTATCATACCTAAGATTTGTAGGAATATTGACTAAGCCATGCAGAATTTTTTTTCAAAGTGCGTTAATATGGTCGATATTAACGCACTTTGAAAAAAAAATTATTTTTTCAAAGTGCGTTAACCTGGTCCCAAAATTTAACGCACTTTGAAAAAAATTTCAAAGTGCGTAATTTTTTCAAAGTGCGTTGCCACAATGGTTCCTTTTTCAAAGTCTTCCTGTTAAACATTGATGTTCATTTGTAGAGCCTTCTCTTTTTCCTGCAGGGTTTTGTTGTGTTTCAAACTTGATACTTCATATAGGAAATGTTGAATTTATTTGTTCATTTTAATTTTTCTAGCTTTTATTTCAAAGTTTTACTCACTTTTGTAACATTTTTAGCCTGTTTTGGGATTTTCCAACATCAACTTTTAATCTCTTCACTTTTTCTTTAGAAGTTATTGCTCTATCCAACTTGCGCTTTAGTTGTTTATTTTTCTCATAGAGTTAATGAATTCTTTTCCTTTTTTCAACAAGACTTTTTCTTTTCTGTCATCTACTTCATAAGTCTTTGAAGTTGATGTTGACTGTTTATTATCATCACTAATAGAGGTTGCTGTAGGAATTGAAAAATGCTAATTCCTAAAATCATGTTTTCTAGTCCCTCTTTATTTCTTGTCGTTCTTTATTACTCGATAAATTTTGATGTTAAGTGCCTCTTTCCAAACACAATTGCATTCATAAATAGTCCATTAGTATTGTGCCTAATGTCCCTGTAATAAGTGTTTGTGATTCTTTACTCATTTGTGGCAAACTGTCTTTATTGTTGTCAAATGTCATCAGAGTTTGAGGTTTTTTTAGTATTGATAGATATGCTACGTGAATGTCCCGTGTATATGTTTTGTGGACTTACAGATAGAGTTTTATTTTCAAAAGTCTGAGTACTTATGCCAACATTCAAACACTTTTCCTCTAAGGATGCAATAAACTTTGTGAAAGTGCAGACTCAGAAACGGAATCAATATCTACATGTATTTCAGAAGAGAAATGTTTTCTACCTTTATTGGCTTTAATCTGTTCAACTGGCTCTTGATTTTCAGAATCTTCTTTTTTCTAAATTAATTCACAAAAATATTTTTTTTTTCTTTCAACATGTATTTCTAATTCAGTGAATGTAAAAAAAAATTAGATAACCTGCCATTAAAAAAACATTTCCTATTGCAAAGTAAGTATCGTAGATAGCATGATAAAAATAAAGAAACAATTATTAATTGTGAGATCAATATCCTGAATGATTGATAGTGACAGGATTTAAAATTCTCTCTACTTACATCATATAGATCAACTTGTCGCTCAGAGTCTGAATAGGAACTGAATAGAACTTGAGAGTCTTCATAGTCTTCCTACAATTAACACATACTATTCTAAGTTAGGATTGCACAAAATAATATTAATAATTATTACTATCTCTAAATACTACCACTGCTAGTGTAACTTCTGTAATCGGTACTGCATTTCAGTTTGTGCCACTGGCATGGGGGTGGATCTTTACTCAAGAGATACCACCCCATACCCAAGAATCTTAGCCCTGACAATAGTGACAGTAGTGATTTTTCATACAAATACGAATACAAACTTAATTAATCATGTCATCACATGTGTATTAAAGCAAACATAAGTTAAAATACTCTCTACATATTCTTTGGGGGGCTTAAAACTTTATTTAATAGACACATTTTGCAACGAAGATTTGCGAATGAATTTTCTCTGACCAAACTTTCTATGTAAGGGTGCATTAGATTTCCGAATGTTTTAGAGTATATTACGTGGGTATACTTCAACAAATTCTTTCGATTGTTGATTGATTGTATATTATTTATCGTCCCTCTCGAGATCTTTTCACTCGTATGGAGACGTCACCGTATGCCGGTAAGGGCTTCAAATTTTACCTTTACTCGGCACTCAGGGCCATTGAGCAGTGAGGGATTATTTATCGTACAAACTAAAGATTCTCGAGAGGGACGTTAACAGTATACAATCATTTTCTTTCTTGCTGCTGTTATATGTACAAGCGGCCCTTGAGGATGCTTTATGTCCAAATATCTTATTATTATGAATTGATTTTGGATATCTGAGCAATGTCAGTGTTACAAAAACTTTCTGACGAGATGGAAATTAGTACCTTGGACAAATCTAATGACTCCCCATTCAGGTCGAGGCTGATGTTCATGTTATTTGACCATTGGGCTGTGTATGACCAAAAATCTCGATACGATACAATATTTTTTAAAGCCATGAAACAGATATTGGATATATCTGAAACAAGTCCATCAAAAAAGGCTTCTTAATCATTTTAATGCATACATTACATAACAATTAAGTGTTTTATTACCCATTTTAAAGTTCTTGTCTCACTGTCTTTAAAAATTAAAACTTTTGATGACAATAAAATCAACGTTAAAAAAAAAATTTTCTTTGTATTTTTTAATAATTGTAAAAACTGTTTTATTTCGGCATATGTAATGTACTTTGCAAAAAACACTAGGTAGGATTTTCTTCTCATTTCTATATTTACAAGAAGCCCACGGGCCTTATAGATCACATGAGTATCATGTAACAACTTTCCAATAATTGCATTACCTCGTGTTTTAAACTAAAAGCCATGAAGTTCAGAATTAGGCACCATGGCTTACTATTACCACCCCTCAGTAACACTATCCGGTGCACACTCACTCTAATTCAGGAAAATTTGCTACTTTTAATCCAACTTTAATTTAATCTGTAATTGTAATTAAAACAATTATTAATTACAATTACATTAGTAACTCTTTTATGAAATATTAAGCATTGCTGCTAATATGCCAGATATTAACTTTTAAATAAATTTGCTAGAATACAATTAAAAATTGTCAATAGGAAATGTTCATTAATTGGCATATCGCAGCACTGGTAGACATCAGAGTCTGTGAAATCTGTCAATATGATGTTTTTGGTCTCCATTTTTACTGGGAGTACATCGGAGAAGTCAGGATCTTCTATTCCCTTTTGCTTATCTTCGGGTATCTCAACTTGAAAAGAATCCCATCATCTATATGAATGATCATAGGCGTAAATATATCTACTTAAATATGCTTTTGAAAATGATTGGTACGATTTGAATCTGCATTAAATCTACAAGCCAAGTCTTTCACTTGAAGTCCTTTCCTGAATTTTGGTAGGAACAAAAACACTTGTTGATCTAAAGACAGTCTCTTTTCCTCTTTCGATTTGAATCATAAGTAATGTTTTTGCACCTAAAAAATGTCTAATATGAACACCATATGATATGTCATTTATTTAGAAATTATCATTGAAGGTAATTTAAAAAAAAAAAATAAGGTCAGTCGTGAAGGTCAAAGGGTAAGAAATGTTTATGGTGTATGTGTTACACGTTTTTTATGTTTTCCAGTGAATATTGATTAACAAGCTATTTGTTGAACAAATGTAACAATACAATTATATACATATTTATTACAAATATAATACCGGTATAAATTAATTGATTTCAAATTAAAAGGTTTTCCTTTTGACTAATCTTGGAAATCTAAATTTTTTTTAATTGTATAAAGTTTGAAGAATTGTCGTCGTTATTCTCTTTCTCTGCTAACAAAAAGTCCAGTTCTTTTTATAATTATTTCTACATACATTTGAATGTTTCAAAAGTATTACATTAAACACCTTTTTCATCTTTTGTACCTTTTTAAATCTATTTCTTTCTGTTTTCAAAATTCATCTCTTCCTTTAAAATTAAAATTCTTTTTGTTTTTCTTTTCAAATTCCTTTTAATGTTGCTCATATACTGACAAGCAAAAAGAAACGCAACATCCTACTTCAATTGGTACTGTGGTTCTTCAGAAAAAGTTGAAAACTTGAAAAGTTCACAGACAATGGGTGATCAGAAAAGCTCACTTAAAACTTTCAGCTCAGGTAAGCTAAGAAAAGCGACACACACTTAGCATATCAATAATTTATATCATACAAAACCTGCAAATTCTTATATTTCAGGTCTTCCAGTGTGGCAAGTTTGAAGTGAACCAAAACACCCTTGACAGGTTTCTGCATCCCACCACTCAAACGGTTGAACGAGATTTTCCTTAGTCCGACTAAAAGAACTGTCTCGGTTAGGGGATTTAAAAGAGTAAGTAAATGAATTGAATTCAAACTTATGCTTTTAATTCAAAGACCATGAACTTTACTTTTGTCAGTTCACTACAAAATACAGATCTAACAGGATAACATTTCAGCAGTAAAAATGACAGCATTTTTCTTTCATTTACATAAAATTGATAAGGAAATTGTAAGCATTTGCATTATAGAAAATGCAGAAAGGTGCCCCCCCTCCACATAAACAACACAACAGCACCAAAGGCACTATAAAAAAATCACATCATAAAAATGTTTGATATAAATGTAAGATTTTGAATTAAAAATGATACTCTGTGTTTCACCTTTGTATATAGCTAGATCCTAGAGATTACCAGTTTTATATATTTTTCTTTGATCTTTATGGTCAAAGACAAAATACATCAAACCATAACACTACATATCTGCAGCTACTTTG
Organism: Saccostrea cuccullata; assembly: GCF_032062105.1. NCBI lineage: Eukaryota > Metazoa > Mollusca > Bivalvia > Ostreida > Ostreidae > Saccostrea > Saccostrea cuccullata. The sequence goes on along the minus strand of NW_026919001.1, from coordinate 4,657 downwards.
CATAGTGAAAATGACACTGGAATAAAATAAAATCTCACTTTAAATTATGTCTTTCATTAAAATTTGCAGGCTTCTACTATTGATCTGAAACTGAAAACGACGGGAGCTGCTGATAAATCGCTGGAGGGATCCAGTGTCACATGTAAACTCTGGGGGTAGAGCGTGGATTTAGCCCTCCCACCCACAGACTCTGTCCTGACAGCGAATTGTGTGGAGGTCTCGTCATGGAAGGGCTCAATCTTCCTCAATTCATACCGTGCTGACCACTCTAAATGTATGTATATTGTTAAAATTAATTTTGATATTCATAACAGTCAGTGTAGTTGTACATGAACTCACAACTCGTAAATGGTAAATAATGAATTGTAATTCAATAAATTTACACAAGTTATGCCCCTTTGTACAACTATTGGGAGTGTAACAACAAGTATTTTTTTTTATTTTTCACAGTGTTATAGACTTAAATAATTTACACATATCTTGAATGGTGCATTCATTACACCTGTGCTCAAATTGGTTTATTGTGAAATAATGACTGAAACATTTGAATAATCGTAAACAATATCATTTAATATCCCTATTCTAATAAATTTTAGGAGTCTGATGAAGAGATCAGCTTTAAAGGTAAAGTGGAGGCCCTGGAACCCCATGAGTAAGTCTCATTTTCATTCCGACGATTTAAATGGAAATTTAGTTGCAAGTTCTATTTTTCTACTTTTTTGAGCTCTGTATTACTGACTCCACACTCCAAGTAATATATATATATCTTATCTAGAAAGTTAATGTGAAATCATATATTTTCGGGGTTAACTGCCTGCGCTGATTCCCAGGGCCCAAACCATCACAATACCAATAAATTCCCCTTCTTCAAAATTTATCTAAATATTTTACATATGCCACCAACAAAACCATTTAAATCATCTTCATATCAAAACCACTTATATCTATTATCTTCAAATTAAGATTTTTTTTCACGGGGGGGGGGGGGGGGGGGGTTAACTTCCTAAAGCCAAAACACTTTGTGAAAATGTTCTTCCTAATCCTTAGAAATTTTCAATTTGAATATAAACTAAAGTTATCTCCCCTTAGAAAGAGCCGTAGTCCCTCGTTGGAATCTTGACCAAAGCATACCTTGTGGCAAGTTCGTTTGAAATTCTCCCGGTGGTCCTCAATAATATGACAATGGGAAAAGTTGACGTCAACAACAACAGACACATGTATTTCAATCAAAAAAGTTCACTTAAGCCTTCAGCTTGGGTGAGGTAAAAAAAAAAACTCCTGCACTTTATCGTTAAGTAAAATCTTTTTAAATATTCTTGACACTTTCATTTATACTTTCCAGAGAATACAGCCACATCATAGTTGATGGTGTGACGCTTAAGGTTTCCGAACCACAACTGGTGAAGGTATTTCCCACCAAAACCTTCCAGGAAGGAGTTCATGTTGTGGGAAAGGAAAGGGCTTGACAGTGGTAGAGATGTAAGTCTTTTTGGTGTACTAATGCTCGTTTCGAACTTTGCCTACTTTTGATAAAAGAAAAATGATTCAATTCACACACATAAATAAGAAATTACTGATATTATTATTATTTAAAATGTATAGAAAGAATAATATAATGCTACTCCACTGAATATGAAAATCTATTTGTTCCACATGATACAAAAAAGAAGAAATCTTTTAATCATAGTTTAAAATACCTTACTGCATTTACCTTGGATATCAATTCAGTTCCAAAAGCTGCAAAATATCAAAGATATATAAAGCAATTTGTTGTTCATTACTTATTACTATTTATAATTGCTTTATATTGGAGAAAAGGCTCTGCATTTTTACTGTGTTTACACATGTATTGGACAAATTGTACTTTCTACTTATCATTATGAAAGTCAGTTAAAAATCATTCAACTCAGCACAATCTAAAGTTGAGAATCAATAAATTTCAGAAAAAATTCAAGTAAATAGGTACAACTTACGTTCTAACAAAGATTTTAAACTACTGGCTTACCTTACAATCCTTTCTTTCCTTTTTAGTGAGCAGTACAATCCAGCAAAGAAGCCCAAGAAAGCGGCGAACTTGGGGAAGCCCTGCAAAGAAGATTGAAATCCAGAAAATGAAGAAACACTGATGTTTATGATATAATGATCCATTTTTAGCTCTACTGGTCAGAGACCTGAAGAGCTTATGCAATAGTAATGCATCCATCCGTCTGTCTGTCTGTAAACAATTTTTCAAAATGCTACTCCTCCTACAGTTTAGGTCCGATTTCAATATAACTTGGCACACTAAGTAGACTACACTAAGATACATAATTCTGTGCATTGGTTTCTGATTTCAATGAACGATGTTGCCATGGTTACTAATAATAGAAATTTCTGTGAAATTCTTTAAAAATGCTACTCCTATTGTTTTGGTCCAATTTCAATATAACTTATCACACAAGTAGACTTTACTTAGATACACAAGTAGACTTTACTTAGATACACAATTCTTTTTTATCAGGTTTTAATTTGGTGAGCGGCAAGGATCGTTTTTCTTTTTATTGCTGTTTTAAATTTTCAAGGCCCAACTGCTACATTTCTAGTATAAACCAGTAGAGCTACAGTCTCGACAGAGACTTCTGCTTACTTTATTCTGTTCTTTAAACAAAAAATGTGTATTTCATTCAGTAGTTCATTATAAAAAAATAAAATTGATAATTGCTAAAAGTGAATCTATTATATTTTGAAATTACTTGAACTGAAGTTCAATATTTTCTTAATAGACTCTCTTCCTATGACATGTTTTGTTAAGAAGTTATTCCCCTTAGCTGCCATATTGAAGGGCAACATTTCCGGACACCTTCATTATTCAATCAAATTCAATTACTTAATATTCTTTATTAATATTCTGGTCACTCAGGTTAAGATTACGCTATTTTTGTTAAAGCAATTATTAATTTATAGTTCTAAGATTATGAATACTTTCCCCCATATATTTCTTGCACGAATGTTTTAAATTGGTTGCTTAAAGAAGTAAATTCACTACTTTGCTCTACAAGATGGCGGCTAAGGGAAATAAATCTTAGGCAAAATATGTCACAGGAAAAGGTTATTTATATTATATTAAATATGTTAGCCAAAGGAGTATCTCACTACACTGTTCTCTACTACAGTCTACGCAATGATGAAACGTTCAACTAAAAAAATTAACTGAGTCTGCATTACATTTCAACATAAGCCACACAGACTTGCTCCAGAGTATAAAGATAATTATTTACAAAATTATATACAAAGTGCTGTATTTTTATAGATTATTTTTTTTTTAATTTTCTCTTCTTACACACCATGAGCAAGACCCTGTCCCGTTATTTCACAGGAGTCGGCAGTTTTATCAACAAACCGATGTAAACATAACCTACCAGCCTACACTCGCAAAGCTCATACACTAGTACACTGCAAGTTATGTTTAAATCCATGGGTTTGTTAAAAGTCTCCTGTGGTAGTTTCAACATGTCGATATGACAGTCTTGACGACATTCAAATAAATGACATACTCACCTGAATAAAAGTTAAAAAAAAATAACATAGCCTAATTTGGGAAAAATATTATTCATACAAACCGCAAGAGTCGGCAGTTTTATCAACAACCAGTGTAATCATAACCTATGAGCTTCGCGAGCGTAGAAATGATGATTGGGTTACAGAATTTATACTAACAGTCCAAGACTCGCTACGCTCGCAAAGCTCATAGATTATGTTTACACTGGTTTATTGATAAAACTGTCGACTCCTGTGTACAAACTTGCTATATAAAATATTGTCTTTTCTGTTTTGATTCGATTACTTTCTTCTGCTTTTCTTGTTTGCTGCTGGCGGGAAATCGGTGTTTATCTGGTTCTCTGTCCTTGATTCCAGTCGCCGGTCTGCGCTTGCGTCCGTTAAGTTAACGGTTAACCAGTCTAATCGGTATCCTGGTATAGGTAAAATGGGTACTAGTAAGCCGGATCGGCCACTTCCTAAATTGGGTATTTTTGGAAAAGGAATTTTGATGGACAAAATTTCTTGATAAAGCAATATAGCCGATAATACAAAAGTCTATTTAGGAACAATTAAAAGAAAATTTAAAAGATACAATAATTTGTTGAATTTGTTTTTAACACGAATTTAATTAGAATGAATTAAAATTTGTTAAATCATTTCTTTGAATTCGTCATAGAGAGTAATTAATTGGAATAAAATTCTGAAATGTGTAATAACAAATTCAAATAATTTAAACAAAATTCTGAAATTTGTGATAAACAATTACACTCTCCACAGTCTCTGCAGTTTCCACCCTCACAATTTATAATGGTTCAAGTACAAAAACTACATTTTTTCTTATTTAATATACTTTAAATTTTCCAATTATTACAAAAAAAGTTAAGGTCACCATATTCTTTTTAAAAATGCGAAACACAAATAAACAGAAGTGTATGATAACATAAGAAAAACGCACATTTTTGTAAAAAGTATTATGATGAATATGTAAAAACTGTTTAATATGCATAATTCTGATGCTGAGTTCTTAAATACTTCCTACTTATCAGATTCTTTGGAATGTTAATATCAGGGAAACTGTTTTACCTTAGAAGTACAATAAAGCAAATGCCTGAATGAAGAGACCTTAGAAGTTATTGCC
>NW_026919000.1:0-15483 GCF_032062105.1 Saccostrea cuccullata | reverse complement strand
TCTGTCGAAGAACACATCTGCGTTTAACCTTTTAACGCTTATGCCCGGGTATACATTATCTTTTTAAAAGATATTATAAGGTTTATTTGCCAAAATACTTTCCAATAATATGTTTCACCTCTGTTATATATATAGCTAATAGATAGTTTATAATAAAAAAGAGACTAAAATACAGGAGATTTTAGCATTCAATATCTTAGTGTTTTATTGAATGCTTATTTTGTATTATATATATCAGCATATATTTGTATCATATGAGCATATATGAATGTGCCCGAAGCATTCTGAATACGATCAAACTCCCTGAAGTGAACAAAAAATGTGTGGTCAACATTTTGGAGGCAAATTTATATTAGACAGTGACTTTTAAGAAAGAATTGTTTATTTTCACGCAAAATTAAAATTATTTAATTTATATATTCTTTGGCCACACGAGACACCTCGTGCCAATATTCACCAATATAAGTTCAATATCCCTATAATATTTGCTAATTAACAAGATCATTATATCGGACTGGTCGGAAAAGCTGAAACCTATGTGGAAGCTTTCTCATCAGTTGATTTTCTCAATTTTTCACATCATGGATCTGGGGAATAGGGTGCAACACATTAGAAATCAAAGTTTTACAATAAATCGTATGGAAAAATCATTAAAAAAAATCTCAAGCACTGCCAAGCCAAAAAGTTTGAAACTTACGAGGAAGCATGCTGTGGTAGTTAAAATTGTTAAAATACAATTATTCAAATAATGACCCTGGAATAGGGTGGGGTCGTTGTAAGGAATCAAAGATTTACAATGAATTATGCAAGAAAAAAATATTCTTATTCTCAAGTACTATTGGGATAGAAAGGACGAAATGTATGTTGGAGCAAACTATAGCAAATTGTTATGCTTCCTGACAGTTTGTTCCTATATAACCCATACCCTACTATTCTCGCATAGTGGTCTACGGATTTATAAAGCGTAAGCATACTATGCCGAAATAGTACATGGCCTTATTTACTGAATAAAATTCTTCAGTGCACAGGCCGGGAATAGAACTCACGACCATGAGATTTCCAGTCCGATGCCTTGTCGATTACGCAACTGCTGAGACTATCACTAATTGGGTGAATTCTATTAAATATATAAACTTAATTTATACAATTGACACAAGAAGGAGAAAATAGACAAATATTATTTGAAAAAAGTTATATTATTCGAAGGAATCTTAGATAAATATGTACAACAAAGTTTCAAACTAATTACACACAGATCGTTAAATGAACTGATACCATGGGGTCATTAAAACGCTTTTTTATATAACGCTTGATTGAAGGACGTAAAAGAAAATTATCAATGAAAATCGACGTCTGCAAACAAATCAGTCTTACTAACAAATGAGTAACTTTGGGACAGAAAATCCTGACTTATTTAGAGAAAATACTAGTAACCAAAATAACTAAGCAAGCAGCCTTTTTTAGCATGAAGATTTTGAATGAGTTCTTACAAGTACGCTGTATTAGCACCGATATTTTTAGGGAAACGTCAAATGGATTGCCGCATAAATAATTACAACAGTCAGCATAATAATAACAATAGTGTTGCATTATGCATGTACTATGCCTGAATATCGGGCAGGGTTTGAAACATAGTGTACTCGCCTCCTGCTCGTGCACCATGTGTCAAACCCTGCTTACTTTTTAAGCATAGTACATGCATAATGCGACACTATTATATAAATATATTTTTGTCAAATCCCTTAGCTCTCATTTATTTTGGCTCTGTTTGATTTTCATAAATCACTCAAACACAAATTAGAATTGAAAATGGTCATTTATTAAATAAATGACGTAATATTGGAACAAAACACTAACTACAAAAATTTGAAAATAAAATAACCCGGATGTATATTAAAAAACATATACTATTACATCCGGGTCAACAACATCTCTGCCTTGTAAAAATCATTATGCCAACATGAACAAAGAGTATTACATAATATATTCATCGTTATGTCCTTGAAAATCAAAGGTGGGGGACCAAAAATTGCCCCAACACACATTATGACAAATCAAAAATAATAACACAGAAAAATATAAAATGATTGACTAGAATAAATTTTCATAATAAACAAATATTACAACTGATGCCTAAACGACATTATGAATACGAGCTGTAATTAAAACAAAAATAAATGAAAAATACTAGTTTACACATTGCATTAGGGAGGGTGGTGGGCTGTAAAAAACTTTCCAGCTACCAACAGCGTGACACTTGATCTTTTGTTTTTGTTTGCAATGCCCCCTAGCGGTGAGCAAGATTAGATAACTCTTTCCAATTAATCTTAAGTAGGAGATGACTTCTTTTAACAATGATTGCCAAAAAACACATTTATGTTCATAAATGTTATTTTTTGTCAAATCCCTTAGCTCTCATTTATTTTAGCTCTGTTTGATTTTCATAAATCACTCAAACACAAATTAGAATTGAAAATGGTCATTTATTAATTAAATGACGTAATATTGGAACAAAACACTAACTACAAAAATTTGAAATAAAATAACCCGGATGTATATTAAAAAACATATATTATTACATCCGGGTAACAACATCTCTGCCTTGTAAAAATCATTATGCCAACATGAACAAAGAGTATTACATAATATATTCATCGTTATGTCCTTGAAAATCAAAGGTGGGGACCAAAAATTGCCACAGTATTACTTGAAAGGCGTATTGAAAAGTAATACCCCCCACCCCAAAATGAATGAGAAACACAACTGTATAGCATAATTAACTTACATATGTCAATGGCAAGAGATTGAAATGAACTTAACTACATGACTAGAATTTACCATGCAATTATAACTATATAACAAAACAACACGTAAGAAAAACTTTTTTCTTCAAAAATACATAATTTCATAAAGATACATTAACATTCCATTCCAACAGAGGTCCGAAGCCCCAGTGCCAAAAATACTGCAGTAATTATTTTCAAACTAACATTACCGTATATGATACAAAAAACTTAGTGTCCATACTCTACATGTAACTTTAGAGGACAGAGGCCCCTGACCCCATGTCCTGCTACAAATTCAATAAAGGAATTCGAATGTATTTCCTATACGCATAAGATTCCCACGTCCTAAAAGTTGAATTTGGTCATCGGAAACTCCTTTTGATTTCGCCCATGTTGTTGCACCAATTCTGAAAGAATGTCCTTTGTAACTTTTTGTGTGTCATAGTTCAAAAAGGTTAAAGAGATTTTCAATTGTTGATTGAAATATTGCCTAGATATTGGGGATTTGTCTTGGAACATAAACAGTGGACCTGCATTCTGTCCTCTCAATTTTATATAGTCCCATATAGCTAAAACTGGGCATAACTGCTTGTTTTCCTTGTTTGCTGATAATTGTAAAGTAACAGGTGGTTTTCCAATATGATGCTTGAAGTTGACCATGGTTACACACAAACTTTGGGGGACCCATCATGTTGTTTCCCAAATGATACTGCTGATAGTGGTAGTGGATCTCCCAGAGAAGAGGATGTTATTTCACCTATCCTTAGGAAAGCATGAAAAGCTAAAAGGAACATAGCCTTGAATAAGTGCATTTGATAATAAGATTGGGTGCAATTCGGCAAAGAGTTCACAATTTGTTGAAGCATCAATGGAGTAATTGGAAGTCTGCTATCTGGCTTTGCTTTAAGCTTTTGAAAGCCTTGGATGGCTCGTTTCACCTTAAAATGTTGTGTTGGGTCTTCATTACCTTCCATTTTGCTGAAATGTGTGAGTGCTGACAGGTAGCCTAAAACTGTTTGTGGAGCCAAACTCTTTTGAAAACAATGAGATATGAACAAGAATAATTGGTTTGCGGAAATTGGGAATAACTGGGAATCAGGAAAGTACTTTTGTTGAAAAGTTGTGTACACTTCTCTGGCTCTTCTATAGGATGCTCTTGTTCCCACTGTTAATGCGTTTTCAATCAAATATGTTGACACCGAATTTAGAGCTTGAACATCTCTTCTGGCACAGATACTGGGTTCTGATTCATTGTTGGAGCAAGTTTCCGGAATTCTTGTATCTGTAAACGAGACAATTTATCACTAAGTATATTGTTCAACCTTTTACATGTTGAGATTGAAAATAAATGTTAAATTTCAGACACTGAACTATAAGACGACGTAATAGTTTCATAAGTCATACATCTTTAGCTGTTTGTTTATTGATCACTTGCACTACTGCCATATTGTCCGAAAAGAAACAGACTTTCTTGTTTGCAAACTCTTGAGCCCATACTTGAACTGCGACCACAATTGGAAAGAGTTCTTTGATAGAAATGTGATACTTGGACCATGATGAAGGCCATTCACCATAAAACCATTTCACTCCAAAATATCCACCAAATCCAAGTCCACTTGCATCTGTGAAAAATAGTTGCAATTTGTCTGATGTGTACCATACATCTTCTAAGAACAGTGATTTCCCATTGAAGTGGTTAAGGAATATTGACCACGCTTCAAGGTCGGCTTTTGTTTCTTTGCCTAATCTGCGCCTATGATGTGGTTTCTGCAAGCCTTTTGTGAGGTCTATCAATCGACGCAAAATGTTCTACCTGGTGGCACAACTGAACATGCAAAATTCAAGAGCCCAATTAAAGACTGTAGTTCCTGGAGTGTAATTTTCTTTCGGCTCTTATAAACATCAATTTGGGAATGCATTCGGAGCAATTTTTCTTGAGGCAAACGGATTTCCATGGCTACTGTGTCTAATTCAAGACCTAAGAAAGTTAAAACTGTTGTTGGAAATACAGTTTTTGATTCTTTTATTGGTACCCCTATAACATTCATAAATTTCAAAAATAATTTTAGTTGGCCATTACAGGATTCCATACATGGTGGACCAACCAACAGGAAATCATCCAACAAATGGACACATCCTTCAATTTTTAATTTTTCGTTCACCACCCAATGAATTGCTGTAGAAAATTTTTCAAATAGATTACAGGCAAAGCTTAAACCCATAGGTAATGTTTTATCATAGTAGAAGTAATCACCAATGGCAAATCCAAAAAGTTCATGATCAGAAGGGTGAATTGGAATGTTTTTGTAACCGTTTTCAATGTCAGTTTTTGCTAACAGAGCTCCTTTCCCAAAATGCTGAATAAGTTTAATGGCGTCATCTACTGTTTGATAGGAAACTGCCGAATCTTCTTTACCAATGCCATCATTTATTGAAGAGCCGTCCGGATAAGAAAGGTGATGTATTATTCTATATTCACCTGGTGTTTGTTTAGGAACTAATCCTAGGGGAGAAACTTGTAAATTTTTGAATGGCAATTTATCTAATGTAAATGGGCCTGCTGCTCGTCCCTTTTTAACTTCTATGTCAATTTTTTGCTGCAGAATGTCTATATTTTCCTTCGCAGATTTGAGATTTTCACTAAATCTAAATTTTCTGTCTCCATGATAAGGAATTCTGAAACCATTTGTGAAACCATCTATGAGGTATTGTCTTTTTTCCTGATTAAAATTTTGGAGCCAAACTGCCAATGTCTTTACACGAATAGGAGTCACAACATTACTTCTTGAATGGAGTTTGGGTATTTGCTGGCTTTGTGTTTGAGTGATTAGGTTTCTTGTTGTTGTCTGGAAGTCGGCAGTCTTTTTTGTTGTGGTCTCCAAAACATTTACTGCATATGTGTGCATACTCGCAGTTCGATCTTGCACACTGTCCAGCATTGTTGTTGAAGCTAAAACATGGCTTTTTGTTGTTTTTGACACGAAATGGCTGCTGCTGGTTTTGTTTTGGTCGACTGGTTTTTCCCTCTGTTTGAAACAATTTTGATTTTAGACCAATCTGCAGAGCTTCAGAATGAAGCTCAGAGTTTATCTTCTCCCACGGCATCTGGTCTAGATTCTCTGCCCTCCATTTTCTGAATTGCTCGTCATAGTGGAATGCAGCTCTCTCCCCGACATCAGAACTTAGCTTCTGGACTGTGGCCATGTACTTCATGAGGTTTGGTGCCTGTTCGGGGAACTTCTCACAGTAAATTGCCACAAAAACGTGGAAGGCTCCTGTCCACTGTTGTAAGGATTTGAAGAAGTATTTGTGTTCCTTTTGAAGAAATGTGACGCTATTGTCACTTGCCTGCACCGCCTCCAACTTGGCATATGGTTGTTTGAACACCAGACATCCTAACTGGATGAACTCCTCAGCCCATATCTTTGCCTTAATTTTTGTATCGATCCCTTGACCCAAAGGACGACCAATGTGAAGTGGCCCTGTACCCTTATTTTTATTACCTTCAGTAGTCGATGATTGCAGTGTTTCTTGTGATGGTGCAGGTGATGTCGCAGATGACGCTACAGATGATGTCGCAGCTGATGTCACAGGCAATGTTGCATATGATGTGGATGACATGGAAATTCCCTCCAAATTGCTGCCCGTATTAGACTGGTTAGACTGAGATGAGGTATCTTTATTTGCAGTTACCCTCAGAGTTTCTTTCACAGTTGCCACAACAGTCTCTGTGATGGCTGGAAGGGCCTCTGCCAGAACTTCCTTCATTGGGTTTTTAATTTTGTCTTTCTCTTCCTCCTCATTTAATCGTCGTCTTTTCTTTGGTTGGGACATGTTTGGATCTTCCAGTACAAAAAACCAGCTTTCACCTGGGTATGATTACAAATAACTATCCTTCTCTCCTTCAGCTGAAATTAATAATATTATTAATCATGAATCATTATCTACAATTGCTAAGTGTGACTGTAAAATTCTTAATTTTGACTAACGCCAACTTTCATAGTTAACACTATGAATTTGTATGTATGATTAACTACTGTAGCTAACGCTACCAGGTATGGCTAACGCCTCAATCTCATAGCTAATGCTAGATAGTTCAGCCATTGAAACATTATTTGTACAGCTAATGCTGTGACCCAAATTGATGAACATCAATCACTTACACAATTCTGTGATCTCATAGCTAGCACTATGACCTTGTGTATAATCAACTTTGTAGCTAACGCTACCACAACTAATATGGCTATCGCCTTAATATCATAGCTAACGCTACCACAGTTTAAGCACTCTAAGCATTATGTGTATTTGTACCGTACAGCTAGCGCTGTGGTGCAAATTGTTGAAAATCAATCACTTACATAGTTCTGTGAATATAACCCTGGCTACCGCCTTGGTTATCCGTCTATATATCTCAAACTGAAAAGATAATAAATATATGTAAATAAACATTCTCTTCTATCACAATATGCATTTCAACTTTTTGAATGATTAAATCATCTTATCATACAATAACATATACATTTTTAATTATTCATTTATTGCATTACAATATAAATTCCTATATAAGTCTTTACATGTCATCATAATTCATTTGGCAGTAAAATCATGACCAACTGTCAATACAATTATTACTTCTTGGTCATAAGCAATTTTTCTGTTGACTGTTTAATAGACATTTATACAATATTTATTGATAAATTGACATGCACATAAAATTGTTTCTGTAGTATTTTGGCAGACGATATTGTTTGTTTACTTGCACCCCATCATGAAAGAGATTTCGCACACTGTTTATAAGTCCACACAATTTCCCCTCGAGATGTCTTGAAGTGAATTGTTCTTGTAACATTTTTGTTTGCATGAGGGACTAGGTCATTGAATGTGAAATTGAGAGGTGTCTTGTGTTGTCACCAAAAGAAATTTGCATACCATTAGTTTTACTGCATATCTACATACAGATAGTTTAACACTTTCCAGCTACCAACAGCGTGACACTTGATCTTTTGTTTTTGTTTGCAATGCCCCCTAGCGGTGAGCAAGATTAGATAACTCTTTCCAATTAATCTTAAGTAGGAGATAACTCTCTTTTAACAATGATTGCCAAAAACACATTTATGTTCATAAATGTTATTATTCTAAATCGTTAAAATCATGATCATTGAGGTAGGGTGGGGCCATAATAGAGAATCACAGATTTACATTGAAATATACATGGATAATCTTTTAAGATCCTCTTTTCACAGTATAGAATTATGGGATATTTTTTAATTGACACATATAGGAAAGTTATCACCCAAACAACCATCCCCATGCCTCGCAGTCGAACCCGCGAAGTAAGGATCAACTCCTTATATTTTTTGTGCATACATTAACCATTGCACCACCTGCGTAACTCGCAGATAATTGAAAGACGATGAATCGCAAATTAAATTGTTCAAATAAATATTTAGACGAGTCATAAAAATGAGTGAAGTAACACTTGATGATGTCATGATTATTTATGTTTACTAGCGATTATCAGTCGCGGATCCAGGAATTAAACTTAGAGAGGCGCCAAACGTAGGGAAGGGGTCTGGGAAGCTCCTGAGTTTTATAGATTCTCTTGGATAAAAATGAAGTCTACCAAGTAGACATAAATCACATTTTCTAGACGAAATTATGATTTAAGCTAACTTTGACAATTTTAAGTGTGTGTGTGTGTGGGGGAGGGGGGGGGGGGGCGGTAGCGCCTCCGTAGATCCACCACTGATTATCATAATAGATTATTAATTTTGATGAGATTATACATGTTCTTATTAAGAGCCATTCTCTGTAATGATTTGAAATTTTATATAGGAGCTGTGGCACGCATAGTCTCAGAATTTCTCCAAACTCTCTATGATAAAAGGCATTGATACCCTGAACTGAAATCAGGCAAAAATTGGTTGCTATGTTTTATAGTTACCATGGCAACATGTCTTAAAGTTCGAAAAATGGCATTTTTTAACATGTTTAGAGCCCCATAGTTAACATTTGCGGCAAAGCAAACAATTGTTAATGACTCTTTCCAAAAGTTGAAGGTAAGATGTCTCAAATGCATGATAAACATGTTTGGTAAATCAACTATTACATACGTTACTTATGGTAACAAAGTATTCAAAAGTAAAAAAAAATATTCATTGAATTTTATGAAATCATACTCGTAAAAATGAAAAGCAATTATAGGATGAAATGTTACCAAATAATAGAAAAAAGAGCCTTGAAACACATACCAAGAAAAAATATTATATTTCATTTTGGTTGGCAATGGTTGCCAAGGTTTTTATGCCCCAGAGAGCCTTCAAAGTAATACTATGTATGTTTAAATATGATCCTATCTTTTAAAAAAGGCATATTTCCTCATAACTAATGATCAATTTTATAAGATGTTGGTGTGCTCCAAATTTTCCCATTTCAAAAAATTCAGATTAGATTCTTTAAATAGAGCGTTGCTATGGAAATAAGCAGAAAATATATGCTTAAAAACCTGAAAAATATTTTGTTTCCTTGGATACGTACCCTTAAATGTAGATTCCCAAAACTTTTATGATTGATATTTATTAACAGCTAACTTGACTTTTAATTTTGACTATCATCCAATCTCTAAGTGGATGCAAGAAGTTGGCACACAGGGTTTATATTGATATAAAGTTCAAAAAATCGAACATTTTCCCTTCTTGGTAACCATAGCAACAGTGTTGTTTTATTAATCATTTTTTATCAATATATGATATTTAACTTCAGTTCTAACAAATAAGACTATTCCAGCTGAGCTCTTTAATTTGTTTTTTGATTAAATGGCAATTTAATTCTTAATGCAGCGGAAAAAAATTTACTTTTAAGCACTGGTAATTTGTTTCCATGGTAACACTACAAAGTAGCAATTATACCCAATTTTTCTTATGGTTTTGGTGTTGCAAGGTCCTAAGGATGCATATTTACCAGTCTTGAATTTTCATGTTTTTCCTCAAGACAGTTGCATTAACCCAATCTTAGTTACTGGTTTTGCATGGTTACACTGTGTTACCATGGCAACCATAAAAGTTATTTATAGAATAATATTGCTTATACTTATATACTTAAGGTCAAACATTTTCATTGTTTTTCTTAAGTCAATGATTGAGTTTTAGCATGCAACACCTACTATTAGTGAATATGGAGTGTTTTTCAGCATATTTCAGCATTATAAATGTAATCCAAATGTACCCTTGGTTACCACTTACTTAGAGATAAATTCTAAACAGTTTCCTCACAGTATAAGTGACATCAAAGTGTCATGTTTTTGTTAGAATGGTTTGTTTGCTTTTTCTAGTTTTTATAAAGCCACAGTCATGATTTAAAGTGGCTGAAAATCTCGATTTTTCAAACTTTTCCGGCTGTTGCCATAGCAACCGAGACACTTAGCAACGAAATTTTGTTTGATATTTGTTTCTGGTGTCAAGTACTAAGCATGGGTGAAGTTTCATCAAAATCGGTGACCATGCGTGGCAACGAAGTTTAAGTGGTTACAGAGAATGGCAATTAATTTCTGAGAAACCTGTTTGACATATGTAATAACGCAAACCAATACCTAAAGGTATACGATCAAAAACTTATCCAGAGAATTTGTCCTCGTTGAAGAAAAAAGAAGAGAGTGCGCAGACCCAGGAGGAGGAGGGGGGGGGGGGCAAAATATACTAATCATTTTCTTGATGAAACATTATATTTATTTAATGGTCGCCCACGTGGGGCATTGCTTAGAGCGTTTGCTCTAGAGTCGCCAAGTAATAAGTCAATCCTTATGTCGTGGGTTCGAATCCAACTGCGGGACGTGGAGACCGGTCCTTCGGATGAGATCGTATAAACCGAGGCCCCGTGTCGCAGTATGTGCTGGTACGAAAAAGATCCCTCACTGCTCAAAGGCCCTGAGTGCCCAGCATAGGAAAACATTTGTAGCCCTCCACCAGCAAGTGGTGGCGTCTCCATATGAGTGAAAAATTCTCGAGAGGGACGTTAAACAATAAACAATCCATCAATCAATTTATTTATTTCATGTATTTAAGAAATGTTTGAGCATTATGTCAGAATTGTTTTTTTTTTTTTTTTTTTTTTTTTTGTATCTGACTGATATTTTTTTTTGTAGAATTGCTATATATCTTTGTTTCGTATAGATCTTTAATAAGGTATATTTTTCAAAGATTTGCTTCTAGATTGTGATAGCAAATTCCTATTTTGCAGACTTCGCTAGAGAAAGCTACACTACTCTAAGAACCACCGTCCAAAAAGCAATCTATATGACCTGAACACTGGAATTCTGATCATTTGACTGTTATGAATGCACAATTCGTGAGATCCCGATGAGGCGTAATGCATTCCATTTTTGCATAAGCAACTCTCAATTACCTTCTTTTTGAGATTTTCCAGCTAGAGCAATGGGAATCATTTAGTCATTTCAGGAAGCTATAGGCATTGCTTACGGAAAATGATCGGGAATTTTTTTTTTTTATCGGAATATTGTTGCATTACCTATGATAAACAGCAACAAATCCTTGAAACTCGATAATAATGCCAATTCTTTTACTAAACATGCATTTTTTTAATTCAGTTAAGCATCCTCGAACTTCAATTATGGTGATGGTATGAAAATCGTTCAATCGTTAAATTACCAAGATTTTCAAAATTAAAATTTTCATACTTTTTTGATATAAAATTCTTTACCATACGAAGGGTGTTCAAAAAGTTCGCGAACACTCTTCATAGTTACAAAACAACGATATCTAGATCAGAGAGATATTTGGAACACCTAAACTCATGTTCTTGTTCTATAAATCGCATATGAAAAGTAATGAATTTCCCCTTCTTTGTGATGTCACAATGTGAAAACGACGTCAACATGTAGGAGCCTTATGACGAAATTAACATGTTGTTTTTTTCAGTCTTACTCAATCAATGAACGGCTGTAAACTTTAGTGTATAACATTTCTTTGAAGTATATTATAATAATTTGTATAAAGTTTATATAGATATTATTCTTTCTAGACATTTAACAAAAATAACTAGAAAGTCTGTTATTGCTGGCAATTTAGCGTTTGTCGCCCCGAGCTGGACAATACTTTCATTTTTTTCATCACTAAATGAAAACTCATTAGCTAAGCTTAGTCAACCACCAACTCCTATCAGTCATTTTAGTACTTTGATTTAAAAATCAAAGCTTAAAGAATTTTCACTTTCCCCCTATTTCCACAGCAACTATTGAAAATTGTTTTCTATGCTTTCATTCTAAAAAAAATTGAAATCACTTGACTGCAAACTTTTTAAAAATTTTGCATAAAATTGTCTGAAGGTAATATTGTCATATTGTTTGTAATGTTATTTGTCTGTTATATATATTTCACTGTTTGTTTGTATGAAGAATTGAAAATAAATAAATAAATAAAAAACTATTGACAATTTGCAATTTTTAATTGCAGATCTCACAAGAATGGATGCTAATCATTAAGGTCAAGATCTAGTAAATAGCTTGAGACTACTTTTTTTAGTGCTAGATCCATTATGACGTCATAATCAATTTCAACTTTCTTTTTTCCGCACTTTACGGCTTTAGCAGAATTATATAGAAAATATGGTATTTTCTTGACATTCAATTTGAAATCATATGAAAAGTAAACCGGATACCTATATTAAATATGATGTTAATTTAAAGAAGAGGCTTTGAACATATTAATTACCGTTTTTTGAGAGACTGTAGGCAATCTGGATACATTTCCTTTGTCGAATATGAGAAAAACTCCCATATTCATGACTGGTTTTCTTAATTTTCCATTGAAAATGACAGTTTAAAATACAGTTGTTCACCTTGTTTACCTACAAATTATGCCCCGAAACACCTTATTTGATAACGCTAGAGTTGTAAAGAAAGCATCAATAAAGGAATTCATTTCTCAAGTTTGATAAATCTGTAGGCACCTTTCATTTACTAGATCTTGACCTTTTAATAAAGTTAATAAAGTAAAGGTATAAACCCTTCCTGGACCAAACTTGCATGGATGATACATATCTTAGGATACACACCAATGGAACTGCTTCGGCTGCTGGATCTGGCATATATTTGATAGATAATGAACCATGTAAAAGTTACAGTTGCAGATATATTACCAAGAAAATATTACGCCTACTTGAAGCAACATTGTATGGGTGTTGCATCAAGAGATGAACACTCACAAATTGCAGGTTTGATATCAGATCAAAATTGCATAAATTTTGCATTTTGGATGTGAACTTCGAAATTGTAAGCTTAGTGTAGGACTCTACCTTACTTACAGACAACATTCGTTGAGGTGAGCTCTGATTGTCTATGTTTCATTATGGCGAAAGCTTTGGTATGTCTTGAACACTTGAACCTATGAAATTGTCTTCATTCTGCAAATAATATAAATAATAAAAATATTTCACGTATAATTTATTTTTAAAAATAAATTAAAAAAACACAACAAAACAAGCTTGATAAACATCTAGTCACACAAGCATAGTCCAAGTACTGGTGACATGTTTATAATTATTACACATGCATAATACTGCACTAATCTCTATCTATAACATCCGAATGTGTGTGGCTTCCAACTCGCACACTTTCGGCAAGTTTGTTCGTTCTTTCTTCGTTCTCTTTCCCGCTCAATAGCCTCGTGATAATAGCCGCAATATTTCCCTCGGTTAGCTCTTTCTAGTGGAGGCATGCTGAATAAATCCTGAGTGTATCCGAATAGGCTACATTCGGGTATTCCAGTTTGTGATACACCTATGTCTTTGTGGTAGTAACCTTAAATAAAATAGCAAATTGTGGCCATGGCGATACTTTTGGCTAATCATAGCAATTCATTTTCTATTACGAAAATAGTAAATTTCCGAACCTTGACCAAACCCCAGACCCATCTTTATAACACTGTAAGTATTTTTGTTTATTAAGCAAATTGATAAAACCAATTGCATAGTTAACGGTGAATACAAAGCTGGAAAAAAATAATGAAAGAGCCAGAAAAGTACGAGAACATAACCGACCGAGTTAACGGTTTCATTTTCCCTTTCCTTTGAAATTTGTTCCCCTTACGTTTCCATTTAATTTAAAAAAAAAAAACCAAAAAAAAAAAAACCACTGTGCTTATGCAATTTAGCTCCTTGCAGCTTTATTGCCAGTATAATAATCCCTACACCGCAAAATACAAAATTAACAGAGGGATTGTCCCTTTGTCTCATGACGTCCACCTGTTAGTCCTCGCTCTGCATCTCCTTGGCGTCACGTTTTGTGTCTCTAGGTAACGATCAGTACTGGTGTTGCTTTTTCAAGGTCCTATCTGACGGCACGTAGTGGAGGTCTCTCCAGATAAGTGACATTTTATCTCCTGTGAGGTAATTCTTGGTGGGGATAGGGTTGTGGGGCCCTCGGTCAAGCAGCCTGGTACCAGCTCGTATTCCGTACACTTAAACAGTACTTAACGTCGATTTGAACTAAAAAACTGAAAAAAGGCAGCTTTGAATGATAAGAATTTAAAATTATTTCTAGGCAGTGCACAATCTAGTAAAGTATTCATTTTAATAAGAGATAGAGATAAACAATATAATAAAAAATCAGTAGTTTAAAGATATGGTCCCTGTTCCATACATTTATTATAAAGAACCTGGAAAATCACAAAAGTTCTTACGCATACATGTCTGAAAACTCAGTTTAAGGCAAATCCTGTGTACGTACAAACAGTTTGTTTGTGGATGGATGTTCGATCATTGGTATACTTGTGTTTACAATTATTAACTTCCGACATCCGAGAGTGACTCTTTAAGTGATTTAGTTGTGTCAATAGTATTTTGAGGCGAACAAAAACTGGGCTTGTCATAAGATACAAATCATTAATGTGTGGTCTAACTGTTAAAGGAAGTTTATTAAGTGTTTGTGTAGCATTGTGAATTATCATTGTATGTAATCAGCAGGATATGTTGTCGATTTTTATTTTTAATTTTAGCGTGAAACATGTATTAATGATAAGGAGATGAATAAACATAAGACAGTGAAAACAAAATTGTACATCCATTTTCCAGGATAGACAAGTGTAAACTGAACTGTTCTTCCAATGGACAAGTATTAATTAAAAGGATAACTTCTAAAAGTTTTAATAAATTGAACTGTAGTATTTATTTTTTTTTTACAGGTACACATTTCACAAAAGAGAATTGAATCAAAAGGTTAATTACTTAGAACATGGTTGCATTGTTGCAGATAAACTTGGGGTTCCCTAATAAAAAAAAAACTGTACTTAACTATAGTGAATATAAGTGTCAAAGTTTTCGCCATTTTTTTTTCAAAGTGACGAAGTTTTCAATAAAGAAATTCAAAGTATCAAAGTGTTCGCCAAAGTTTTTCAAAGTTTCAAAGTGATCACTATAGTTCACCAAAGTTTTCATTGTGTAAAAGTTATAACAATGGTAAACTAGAGTAAACTATAATATGTTTTTTTAAGAGTTATCTAAACTGCTTACTCTACCTGCGTGGCTGAGACTCGCCTGTTGGTTGATTGATTGATTGATTGCATACTGTTTAACGTCCCTCTCCAGAATAATTCCTTTATATGGAGACGTCACCATTGCCGATGAAGAGCTGCAAATTTAGGCCTATGCTCGGCACTTACAGCCTTTGAGCAGGGAGGGATCTTTA